>NC_086003.1:26671527-26759027 GCF_030014385.1 Trichomycterus rosablanca | reverse complement strand
ATACAGGAAAGTTACAATAATAATTACTAACATGTAATTAGAAGGCCATAATAAACAATTTCTGCATGCATCCCAGCAGACTTCTAAAAAACCCACAACAATATATAATGTAAGTTGAAGTATGTGTTACAGTCACAGTCACAGAAATCATTAAAGTCCCAAGACTGCCATGACATTTAACTTTAACCTGATCTGTGCGTCCATTTAACGCAGCCCTAGATTTTCTTTGAGAAATCCCCACTGTAGAAGCCACTGTGTTATTTCCATATTTACAAACAGCAGTCTGTTTTCAAAATCTAGGTCACATTACTGCTCCAGTTTATATTACATTATATGGTGAGCAGGATGGATCATCTGAACCTACGTTAAGGGCACGCTGGAGAATCTGCCAGTCCTGAATGCCAGTGATCTCCTTCAGCTGGTTAAGCAGCATCTGAGTCTGAACAAAATGCATAAATATCACCATTAATCATGCTGTCCATCGCTGGTTTGAGTTGAGAAAACAGCTGCAGGTGTAATCTGATTAAATTAGTAAACACGTTAACTGTCCTAGATTTGTTTTACCTCAAACACACACAGTTCAGACTCTTAAATATGAGTTGAGGTTAGAGAAAGAGACCAAGTCTATTATTTTAGAATAAACTTTAAAAACATATTAACAATGACATATAGACAATCAATCAATCAATCTAGCATCAAGCAATCAATCAAGCAAGTGTGCCTCATTTCTGCTGCAAGTCAGAATATACACATATAGCACTCCAGGAAAGTGGCAAACGTGGCACAACAGGTAAAAAATGCTTTATGCTAACATCTCTGTTAAAAAACAGAGTGCTCATCCATCACCACTGAGATTAGAGTTTGAATCTCAGCTGTGCTATCAACCAGCTGGGTGCTTATAAGGATACTGTTTGTTTATTAGGATTTTAACGTCATGTTTTACACACTTCAGTTACATTCATGACAGGAACAGTAGTTACTCATTACACAAGATTCATCAGTTCACAAGGTTATATGGAACACAGTCTTGGACAATTTAGTGTCTCCAATTCACCTCACTTGCACATCTTTGGACTGTGGGAGGAAACCAGAGCTCCTGTAAGAAACCCACACAGACACGGGTAGAACATGCAAACTCCACACAGAAAGGACCCGGACCGCCCCACCTGGGGATCGAACCCAGGACCTTCTTGCTGTGAGGCGACAGCGCTACCCACTTAGCCACCGTGCCACCCTTATAAGGATACTGAATTGGCTTTTTGTCTGTGGGGGTGGGACAATCAAGCAAGGGTGCCTCATTTCTTGTCTAGTTTATTGTATTAGAAAAAACTTTGAATACATTTTTACAATGACATGTAGACATACAGCACACCAGGAAAGTGGCTATCAATGTGGTACAACAGGTAAAGTTGGTTCCACATAGGTACAGGATCGTGGGAATGGGCATCACATTGGGCCATTGTTTGTCATGTTTTTACATATTTTTTGTTTCATTGTAGGTTTCCTTAAGTCACAGAAGTACTTAAGTATCAGTTATAGCAGCATTTTAGACAACATCTGTTTCAAAGAAGTTCATACTTATTTCAAAAAGAAGACACAAAACAACATTTTGAATGTGTCACAACAGAATGGCACTTATTCAGAAAGTGGGGGTGCTAGGCTGGCTTGCCTGCAGCTTTTCTACCAGCTGTACTACTGTGCCCCCCTACACTTTAGTTTGTGTTTGTAAATGTACTGGATTAAGACAAAATAAAACATTTTAAGGTATTGGATTCATTTAAAGTTTTTTACTAAGTATATCTGAGTTGGTCCATCAAAAAATTGGATGCAAGGCAGGAACGTACCCCGGCAAAAGGCACATTTTTACAGATTCACTTACATACACTTAGGGGCAATTTCAGACAGTCAATCCACTATTTGCATGGTTTTAAGAAGTGCGAGCAAATGAAAGCAACATGCAAAACTCCTCACTGACTGTAAATGAAAATGAGGTTTGAACACAAGTCCCAAGAAACCTGGCAGTCACACTTTCTGCTTTGTTTCTGTGCTGCCTTAAAGTTCTGGATGCTTTATTCCAACATCTCCATTAAAAATAACAGAGTGCTCGGCCACCACCTCTGAGATCTGAGTTCGAATCTCAGCTGTGCTATCAACCAGCTGGGTGCTTATAAGGATACTTAATTGGGTGTATGTCTGTAGGGGGTGAAACAATCAGGCAAAGATGCTTCATTTCTGCTGCAATTATGGCCCCTGCTGGCCGGTCGAATGCCTGCACAAGGAGCGCTTGATCACGGATGGCAGTGAGTAGCTCTCCGTATGCAATACAGGTGAAAAGAAGCGGTTGATTGTAAGCATGCATGTTGGAGGGGGCGCGTGACAGTCTACAGCCTCGCTCGGAGGTGGGGGGGGGGGGGGGGGGGGGCAAAAGGAATGAGAAGCAATCGTTGCAAATTGGATATAACTAGATTGGGTAAAAAAGTGGTAAATAAGTTAATAAATAGAAAATATTATAAAACTAATAACTAGTTCAACTAATTAAATCCAACTTTATTCTCTATTCTCTAGTATTTAGCGCTCATCTACAAATGCTCTAAACTTTCGTAATACTCAAAACTAAAAGAATAGAAACCATTACAATTATATTGTGAGAAAATAAAGTAAAAGCCTAATAAAGAAAATTTGTGCCATGATGTTTATGCATCATTACTAATGCAATATTAGTACGTATTTTATTCTCACATAGCCCACTCCTTATAGAAACCTAAGGTGGAGAGAAATCCATTTAACCAGAATCAGAACAGTGGAGACCACTGCTTTGTCCCCCAAACCCTGGTGGTAAGGATAGAGGTGTCATAAACAGAAGCGCTACCTAACATCAACCAAAACATAATTTTCTTTGTGTATGTTGACTTATTTAAAACATTCTTTAGCTTAAATGAATCCTTTCTAATCTACACAATCCCTCTTCTCTTAGATCAGATGCCCCATTGTTAACAATTCCACAAAACAAGCATGCACCCGGCATAGGTGGCATGTAAACACTGAAGGGGGCCCGGGGCCAGATGGGAGGTGTGGGGTTATATAAAGCAGCTGCAGCAGCAGGTGTAAATGTCAGACTGGTGGTGACTGTGGACAGAAACTCCAGCCTAAGAGCTGGAGACATATATGGAGAGCTGGAGGTCTGGCAGATCTGGCTCATGTTCTATTTCAGGCCCTGACACAGATAGCGCTTCTGTTTATGACACTATCCTTACCACCAGGGTTTGGGGGACAAAGCGCAATAGGAAAAAACACTCACACATGCGCACACATTCCTGACGTAGATTGTGATAACTAGATTAAGATTGCTATTTCAAATATTACAATGAACATCAAGGTAGTTAAAGTACAGAGTAAAGGGCCTAAAGCATTAATTCCTGTTGACTCTGTTCAGAAATTTCTTCAGCATTGGTTTTAGCTACCCTAATGTTTCTGGTTACACTTTGATGTGTCATTTTTAAATGCATGATCATGTAATTCACTCAGGTAATAAAAAACCCAAATCACCCAAAACAACCACCAACAGTCAATCAAAAATCTGTGATGTACTAACAGCAGACAGGAATGTTTAATCTCAAACCTTCACCACACACCAAAAATCTGAACACGAGTGCAGCTTGATAAAACTGGGGATGAATAAAAAGCAAACCACTCACCGAGTTGGCCGAGTTCTCTCCATGGTCACAATCCTGTTGAACTCTCATGGCAGGACAGTTTTAACAGTATTTCCCCCAGATTTCAGTGTCCTGACTCCTGAGTGTGACCTACTCCATGGATCACTCCCGCCCACACACACATGAACAGCGGAGACAAGTTACATACCCCATACCAAAATAGTGCACCCCCCTCATGCTTTACAGTAGCTACCGGTAGACCTATCAAAGTTGACGTGCCATTATACATTCGCTTCTGTAAACAGTTTAGAAAAAGACCATCAAAGCTCAAAGTACAGGAGAATAAGCAGTCTATTGAGCATTAAGTCGCCTGTGTATAGTATAAGAACCATTTATGGTGGTTTCATTTCAAATTATAACACAATTAAAAATGGTAGCAATTGATTATGAATAATACTGACATTCAATTCACTGTTTAGAAATAAGAATATAAAGATTATATAAAATTCTCTAAAAGTATTATTACTGATAAAAATATTGATATTTACATACTGAGTTAGATCCACTGATTATTGAATCAATTGTAACATACATACAGTAGTGTATACTATTACTGTCCACTTTATTAGGAACACCATACCTACACTGAGTGGAACCCCCATTTGCCCCCAGTCCTTTGTGTCATGTTTCGTACATGGTGTTGGAAACATTCTTTAGGGATTTTGGTCCATGCTGATATGGTTGCATTTTGAGTTTGACATAAATCGATAAAACAATGGAAGTATATAGGCCGTTATAGGAATGGGTATTTATATTTTAATATAGTCTTCCTGTACTAGTTGAACCAATCTGGTCATTCTATCCTGAACTCTCTTATAACAAGGAATTTCTGCCTACCATGGTCAAAGCCACTTAGATTAATTTTAGATTACTTTCCCCCCCATTGGTGTTTAATGTGATAATTAACTCAACATTAATTCTGGCACATCTTGCAATAATTCATGGACCCAACCTGCCTTGCGTCATCTGTTAAGGCTTTAATGCTGGTGGTATAATGGTGTAGGGAATGGCTTCTTGGTACACAATGGGTGTGTTCGAAAACCTAGGAAGCTGCCTTGCTGTCTTACTGCCTACATAGGCAGTAGAGAGGATTCTAATAAGTCATTGACTTATAAGGCAGGTTATTCGAACGCGCTACTTAGACAGCGATTGCATTGGGTTTCGCTTACTAAGCTAACACAATTAGCATCATGCCATTTAAACCAATGGGATGAGGTGGCACATCGCTAGCATGTCAACTAACGTACCAAAAACGGTTACATTCGCTGACAAGCCCGAACTTGCAAATAAAAACACTTGTGCAAGTTTATACAAGTTAAAAATCAATAATAATTTATTTACATTTGAAAATAACTCCGTTCGTTTCTCCACACCGTCAGCCATGTTTTTTTTCATTTTTCTGTGAGAGGAGAGCTGCCGCACTGAATGCTGGGATTGCCTTGATTGCTAAGGACGCTTCCGATGCTCACTCGTTCTTGAGTCAAAATAACATTGAAATTTTAAGATGCCTAACTAGACAGCTTATTAAGGCATCTAGGATTTCGAACAGCCTCCTTCTCTGGAGCGCACATAGGATGACGTAAAGTGCCGTCTATGTAAAGAGCTCACTAGCTTTTCGAACACACCCAGTGTCACAATTGGCCCTTCAATACCTGAGTAATACCTGAATATTTTGCTGACTATATGCATTACATTGTCACTTTGCCACAACCCCAGCTTGGTGTCTTCATCATAATGCAATAACCAGCACACTGTACTGATAAAATCAATTTGAAATGCAATTTTAATGTGTCTGAGGATTCTTTATGCGATTAAGACAATGAATAAATGAGCTGTTTTATAGTTTATCTCCATATATAATCAGGATAGTGACACCATTGAACATTTTAGTTTGGGATGCAAAAATGCCCCCAATTACTTATACTTTGGGCCACTAAGTAATAGCTAAATGAATGGAGTAAAAACATGGAGTGTTAAAAATGAATGGAGTGTTAAAAATGAGTTAACACTCCATGAGAGAGGGCAGTCACTCTGGTAATATCATCTTACCCTCATCATAGAAAAATCAATGCAGAGCTGAGTACACTGACTGTTTGTTTCTCCTCTATATTGTACACATGTAAGCCGAGATCATCCTGAAACACTTCAGCTTACTATTGCTTTAGTGAAGTGCTTTCCTTAACAATTTGCATGGATGTGGTTGAATCTTTTTGAATGCCTAACCTGAATGCAGAGGTGATGGCTGCTCCACTGCTGCTGTGTTTGCTTCTCTCAGGTAAGACTTTAGACAAACTCATAACACATATTATATATACTGTGCAAATTCATGTTTAAGTATGAAGTATAAAGTATTTTTGTATATTTAATTTCTTTGTTGTTTGATTACTGGTTAGTGCACTGATGTCTATTGTGTAAAACTACTGTTTTTTGGAGCTGAGTTACTACGTGAATGATAAAAGTCAGGTTTAATGACTAAATTATTACTGATTAAAAATTTACTAATAAAAGTTTAATGCAAAGGAAAACCACAAATTCAATTTACTGAAGTGATTGATTAACCAAAGTAAATTCTTCAGCCAAGTTACACAGCCAATGCTGCTAACAAATAAGGGAGGCGTGTAGTAGCTAACACTTTAGCACAGTACTAAACATTATTATTAGTTCCATTAATATTTCTAACATTCATTCTTCTATTATATAAAACTGTTATAAGTTACTATATGTTACTATCAGCTGTGATGCTTTGATACGTGTTTGATGCTAAATTAATGACTTAAGTTTTCTTTCTTTATTTCCCTTATTTGTCAGCAACTTTAGCCTTGTAGCTAAAAGCTAACTTCACATGCCTAACATTACTCTGCTGATCGACTAAATTTGTGACATCATTAACTGAAATAAAATAATAGATTTACTAAACTGTGCTATTCGATAGCTGTGTTTTTATTTATTCTTTATTTATATTATTGTCTATATTAGTCAGTATGTGTGTTGTCATTATAAAATGTATGTGCTCTATGTGTGTGTGCTCATTAAACACTGGAGTTCACACAACTGATTAGTATAATATTGTAATTTAAAAGCAATAAAAAGCTTTACAACTAAATAACTAAGTGTGTAGCACTGTTGCGTCACAGCAAGAAGGTCCTGGGTTCGATCCCCAGGTGGGGCGGTCCGGGTCCTTTCTGTGTGGAGTTATCATGTTCTTGTCCCCGTGTCCAAAGATGTCAAAGTGAGGTGAATTGGAGATACAAAATTGTCCATGACTGTGTTTGATATAAACTTGTGAACTGATGAATCTTGTGTAATGAGTAACTACCGTTCCTGTCATAAATGTAACCAAAGTGTAAAACATGACATTAAAATCCTAATAAATAAATAAACAACTAAATAAAAACCAAGAACGCTGGCTCTAAACCAAACCAAAACCTGATTATGATTTGGATTTTTATCCCCACATGGTGAAAATCAAAATTAACTTCCATCTAAGATATAATTTAGCCTGACAGGGCTCTTATTTTTCTTTTTGTAGGCCAATGATTACATTTAAAACTTAAACACATCTATACACAATATGAAAATAATATTTTAATAATAATTTTCAAAAATCATTTTCAGAATCTAAAAAAATACTAAAAAATGAATAATAATTAATTAGCAATAAATAATGTTTGTTTATTAGGATTTTAATGTCATGTTTTACACTTTGGTTACATTCATGACAGGAACGGTAGTTACTCATTACACAAAATTCATCAGTTCACAAGTTTTAACGTCAAACACAGTCATGGACAATTTAGAATCTTCAATTCACCTCACTCGCATGTCTTTGGACTGTGGGAGGAAACCGCAGCTCCCGGAGGAAACCCACGCAGACACGGGGAGAACATGCAAACTCCACACAGAAAGAACCCGGACTGCCCCACCTGGGGATCGAATCCAGGACCTTCTTGCTGTGAGGCGACAGTGCTACCCATGAGCCACCGTGCTGCCCGTTTTTCTTTTGTAAGCCAATAATTTTCAAAATGTAAAAAATTATACAACAACCCTCAAATCTCTATACAAATAATACTTAATTAATAATAAATATTGTAAATATTGTAGAAACACAACCTCTGTTGCTCGATTACTGCTGATTACTGTGCTGCTGATTTACGATCATTTATTTAGTGATTTGTCAGGCCGATTCAATGCAAGAAAAACCAAAACGCTCTGCACTAAACCAGCTGACCCGCACACTGCTGCGCCACTACGACTGTGGGGTTCGACCCGTTCTCAACTGGACTACACCTACAGTCGTCTACATCGACCTCATCCTCCAGTCTGTACTCGATGTGGTAAGTCTGAAATATATATGTATATATTTTTTTTAAAGAAATGCTTAGGAAAGAATCACATATTTATTTAATTTGCACTAACCCACCAAAGCTCTGTGATGGAGTGGCGCCCTATCCAGCCTTGCGCCCATGTAACCGGACCTGCTGTGACCCCGACCAGGATAAAGCAGTTGATAGAAATGAAAGATAAGAATTAAACATCTGAAGATATTAAAAGACATAAAGATATTTTAGCTACAAAGTTAGGTTAATGAAAGTTTGTCAGCCAAATGGTCATCATACATACCAATTTAATCAAATCCAACAAAGGAAGTCACTCACTCACTCACTTTCTTAACTGCTTATCCAATCAGGGTTGCGGGGGGTGCTGGAGCCTATCCCAGCTTTTCAATGGGCGCAAGGCACACAGCAACACCCTGGACGGGGCGCCACTCCATCGCAGGGCAGACACACACACACACACACATTCACCTATAGGGCAATTCAGTGTCTCCAATTAACCTGACTGCATGTTTTTGGACTGTGGGAGGAAACCAGAGCTCCCGGAGGAAACCCACACAGACACGGGGAGAACATGCAAACTCCACACAGAAAGGACCCGGACCGCTCCACCTGGGAATGATACCCAGGACCTTCTTGCTGTGAGGCGACAGTGCTACTCACCGAGCCACTGTACTGCCCCCCAACATATAGTGTATTAGTAAAGCATACATTATATATTGTATACATTGTATAGATTTGTACACTTAAATACAAGTTCATGTTTCTGTGCTTCTTTTTACAGGATGGACAGATGCAGAAAGTGACCACAAACATTTGGTATCGCCAAGTTGGTATCAATTTTTACCAGTAGGCTACATGTGGGTGCCAGTTTTGTGAACTGAGCTTAGCTGATTATGTATTTTTAATATTACAATAATTGCCAAAAAGCCATAAAGTATAAACAAGTGATTAATTTAATATGGATAATTTAAAAGATAAATTGGCCCTATGTATTTGTTTAGTGATTCTTTTACAACCAAGACCAGAGAATCTTGAACTAATTCACAGTCAGTGTTAGACTTATCGGAGCCAGATGTGCTGTAGTGATTTCATTTTTACTTTCTGCAATATGAAAACACCTGACTGAAATATACACTATATGGCCACATGACCATGGGATTGTTGGACATCCTATTACATCCCATCTTCTCAGCTATTACAACAACTGCTTTTCTGAGAAGCCTTCTTACAAGACCTTTGTTTGTTGAAGTTTGTCTGTGGGAATTTGTGTTCATTTAGCCAAAAGAGTGTTTGTATGACTGGACACAAATGTTGGTAAGAAAGCCTCAGTTGATCTTCCAGTTTAATCCAAAGCTGTTCAGTCAGGACCCCATACAGGACACTGGAGTTTCTTTAAACCGAGCTTTTCATGTTGTTATAGGACCTGCTTTGTGCACAAGGGCTTCCCATATCATGTCATTTCTTTTATATAATTGATTTACTGCACCTGTTAGCAACTTGTGGCTGAAACACACAAATCAATAATTAGAAGGGGTGTTCCTTATTTCTGTCCATAAAGTGTACAGGAAAAGTGTGAGGAAAAATATATTTCTCAAACATATATAATTTATTTATGCATCTGCTTCTATTTTTTTTTTTAATAATGGACTGTATCATGCTTTAATTTCAGATCTGGAAAGATGAGTTTCTCGTTTGGGATCCAGAAGAATTTGATGGCATCACGGAAATATCGCTCTCCTCTGATGCTATCTGGGTGCCTGATGTCATCATCAGTGAATTGTGAGAACAAAAAAAATAAATAAAATACCAATTTCTGGAAGTGACATATAAAGGCGGTGGTTATATAGTAGCTCAGTGGTTAAGGAGCTGGCTTAGAAGGGCTCTCGGGTGGCGGATTAGTAAAACATTCAAGCCCACCAGTGCTGAGATCTCAAGCTCTGGAGTTTGAATCTCAATTCTCCTATCAGCTGACCGGGCGTCTGTACAGACACATGATTGGCTGTGTGTCTGTAAGGGGTGGAACAGTAGACGAACAGGTTTTCTCATTACTGCTGCAATTGTTGCAATATTTCTTTATAGCTGGTTGTTTGAAGGTGTCTGCACAGAGACGGGGATAATAGAGGTCGATGTGTGACTCAGCGTTCACTGAGTAATGAAAAAGAAGTGGTTGATATTGCACACCTATCCTCCTGAGTCAGAAGTGGAAGGTTTGCTGTAAAAGTGAAATGTGATCGGGGAATTAGATACAACAATATTGGGAAGAAATGCGTAAAAACAGAAAATGGCCAGGTTGCCAGTGTTGGACCACTGAGCAAGGCATTTAACCCTTAATTGCTTGCCTTTGTATTTGAGTTTCGTATACCAGCTCAGTAGTAAGTCACTTTAGATACAAGTGTCTGCTAAATGCAATAAATGTGAATTTATATACAGATAATTACAAATACGGACAGTAGTGTAATTATATACTATAAATCTACCTCACTTTTGTACTTCTTGTTCTGTCCTCAGTATGGATGAAGGCAAATCTCCCGTCATTCCATACGTTTACGTCAACTCTTCCGGAACTGTGAAGAACTACAAACCCATCCAGGTGGTCTCGGCCTGTGATCTGGAGATGTACGCCTTTCCCTTCGACAAGCAGAACTGCACTCTGACCTTTCGCAGCTGGCTTCACTCTGGTACCGTCCTCTGTAGTACTTAAAATTATTTTGACCTGGTTGTAAATGGCTGAGGTAGGTTAGCTGGACATACCTAGAGATAGATGTATACCGTGTTACTATTTTAGTATTTGCTTCATTAAAGTACATCTAAACCTTAATGTACAGATTCCTACCATCCAGATTAATGGTACAACAACTCTTGTTGAAATCAGTGTAACAGATAGCACCTGTGCCAGTCTGTATCCTGCTTTAAAAAAAGCATGCTTAGGTGGCGCAACGGTCTAATGCGCTAGTCATTTACTGCTGAGATCTTTGGCTCTTGAGTTGGAATTCCAGCCAGTGCTATAAACTTGGCCAGGCATCCGAACTGGCTGTGCCTCAGGGAGGAAGGTTGATTAGAATAGAATAGATTTCCTTTATTTGTCATATATACATATACAGTGGGGCCAAAAAGTATTTAGTCAGCCACTGATTGTGCAGGTTCTCCTACTTAGAAAGATGAGAGAGGTCTGTAATTTTCATCATAGGTACACTTCAACTATGAGAGACAAAATGAGAAAAAAAAATCCAGGAAATCACATTGTAGGATTTTTAAAGAATTTATTTGTAAATTATGGTGGAAAATAAGTATTTGGTCAATAACAAAAGTTCAACTCAATACTTTGTAACATAACCTTTGTTGGCAATGACAGAGGTCAAACGTTTCCTGTAAGTCTTCACCAGGTTTGCACACACTGTAGCTGCTATTTTGGCCCATTCCTCCATGCAGATCTCCTCTAGAGCAGTGATGTTTTGGGGCTGTCGCTGGGCAACACGGACTCCACAAATTTTCTATGGGGTTGAGGTCTGGAGACTGGCTAGGCCACTCCAGGACCATGAAATGCTTTTTACGGAGCCACTCCTTCGTTGCCCGAGCGGTGTGTTTGGGATCATTGTCATGCTGGAAGACCCAGCCACGTTCCATCTTCAATGCTCTCACTGATGGAAGGAGGTTTTGGCTTAAAATCTCACGATACATGGCCCCGTTCATTCTTCCCTTAACACGGATCAGTCGTCCTGTCCCCTTTGCAGAAAAACAGCCCCAAAGCATGATGTTTCCACCCCCATGCTTCACAGTAGGTATGGTGTTCTTGGGTTTTTCTTCTTCCTCCAAACACGACGAGTTGAGTTTTTACCAAAAAGTTCCATTTTGGTTTCATCTGACCACATGATATTCTCCCAATCCTCTTCTGGATCATCCATATGCTCTCTGGCAAACTTCAGACAGGCCTGGACATGTACTGGCTTAAGCAGGGGGACACGCCTGGCACTGCAGGATTTGAGTCCCTCTCGGCGTAGTGTGTTACTGATGGTAGCCTTTGTTACTTTGGTCCCAGCTCTCTGCAGGTCATTCATCAGGTCCCTCCGTGTAGTTCTGGGATTTTTGCTCACCGTTCTCATGATTATTTTAACCCCACAGGATGAGATCTTGCATGGGGCCCCAGATCGAGGGAGATTATCAATGGTCTTGTATGTCTTCCATTTTCTTACAATTGCTCCCACAGTTGATCTATTCACACCAACCTGCTTGCCTATTGTAGATTCACTCTTCCCAGCCTGGTGCAGGTCTACAATTTTCTTCCTGGTGTCCTTCGACAGCTCTTTGGTCTTGGCCATGGTTGAGTTTGGAGTCTGACTGTTTGAGGCTGTGGACAGGTGTCTTTTATACAGATAACGAGGTCAAACAGGTGCCATTAATACAGGTAACGAGTGGAGGACAGAAGAGCTTCTTAAAGAAGAAGTTACAGGTCTGTGAGAGCCAGAAATCTTGCTTGTTTGTTATTGACCAAATACTTATTTTCCACCATAATTTACAAATAAATTCTTTAAAAATCCTACAATGTGATTTCCTGGATTTTTTTTTTCTCATTTTGTCTCTCATAGTTGAAGTGTACCTATGATGCAAATTACAGACCTCTCTCATCTTTCTAAGTAGGAGAACCTGCACAATCAGTGGCTGACTAAATACTTTTTGACCCCACTGTATAGGTGTACAGTACAACGGAATTCTTTCTTTGCGTAACCCAGGTTGTTTGGAAGCTGGGGTCAGAGCACAGGCTTAGCCATTGTAGGGCACCCCTGGAGCACAGGGGGTTAAGGGCCCTGCTCAATTTTACTACCAGGGATAACAAAATTAAAAGGCAACTTCTTAATCTACTGTCTGGTCAAGACGCAGGCTTGAGTGCAAGAGAGAGACAGAAAGCATGGCCTGTTACTCTGTACATGTTAAGGTGCATCGTACAAGTACGCAACTGGTATAAAGAGGTGGCCGGCAGGTTCACACCTGTTGGAGAGACCTGTGCTAGTCTGCGGCCCTGAATGACCAGCAAGAGTGCCATTTAAGTGGCAGGAGGAATGCAAGTGGACATTTCTCTATTGGGAGAATGTGATGGAGAGAATGCACAAAATAAACAAATACATAAATAAAATCAAGAAACGACACATGATAATTTAACAATATCAAATATCTGTTAAATATCTATGAGTAGATTTCACACATGTACATGTACATAGACTTTATTTGCATAGAAAATAGGAACTAAAATAGCAATAGTGCATTCAAATTTGCAAAAATGAAAGGTGGAATGTGACATTTGCGTCTGGTTCGCAGTGAAAGAGGTGGACCTGGCACTGTGGAGGAGCGCCAAGGACATCGCAAACGACACCCGGGAGTTCATGAACGATGGCGAATGGGAGCTGCTCTCAGTGCCCTCGTATTACTGGAAGCTCAACCTGGCCGACAAGGATTACGCCCACATCCAGTTCAATGTGAGGACGCTAAAGGCTTAAATCATGCGATACAGTTTGTTTTTTATGGAAAACGGGTTCAAAGATCCTAGACTGGGCACGACCAATGTATACATAACAGCAGGGTGTCTAATGAAATCAGGGAGTGAAGAGCGATAGTGGTTTACAGAGTGCCTGGGGCTGTATGGACGTATTCTAATGATTGATGTTAGGCCACACCCATTGCTAACTGGTATTTAAAAAATCAATTACTAATAAAACTGTTGATAAATACACGTGGGAGAAGATAATTGTAGAGGAACTCCAGTGGCCTGCACAGAACACGACTTCACCTCCTTGATTGTGAGCCAGGCGTTCAACATCAGCGCCTGACTTTGCAAATGCTTGTTCAACCAAATGGGCTCAAATTCCTACAGACACACTCTGAAGCCTTTCCAAAGAGCCACGAAGGGGAAGCCACGTCCACATTAATGCTGATGGTTTTGGTATGGGATGCCCAACAAACTCAGGTGTCTACACACTTTTGGCCATACAGTGTGTCCTATAAAATGCTTTTTTTCCATTCCTGCTCCTGTAAAAAAAGTATTTAAGCTGGTGCTGGTCTATTGACAACGGTCTGACATGTGTCACACCCAGTGCAATAAAGTTAGGAGAAGCTGTTAGCAACGGCGCGCTAATGCTTATAGATGAGGCTTAACGGCAGACAGCGTGCTGTGAGGACGGCGATAATGAGACTGTCTCTCTGGCATTTGATCAATGAGCATCTTGGACCAACGGCTCTGAGCTGCAGAGTGAGCCGCAGCGCTGTGTCGAGATGCTCACACCGGGGAGGAAAGTGCACACCAGCTCTTCGATTACCTTTAGTCCACGGCTCATTGGCACAGGCCGTTTAGGGATCCATATTTGCGTTCTCATTCATCGGTTAACTAGGCGGCGTACAGGGGGAGCGCTTAAGTCAGTGTGAAATTGCTCTTTGTGGCACAGTGAAGGTTTAAGCAGCATTAAAAGAGGCAAAGCGGTATGGATGGTTAGCTGGTCCGACTGGAAAAAACACGAGTGGATCTGAGAGCCTCGTGCTGGATTTCTCCGAAGCAATTACGGCAGGCCTGGCGTACAGCTCACAGGGGTCTGAAGTGTAAGAAACCTATTTTAGCTCTAAAATGAGCACTCGTGGGTCAGGAGGGTTATTAACAAGGGCTGCAGGTTTCGGAGTTTCAGTAGACGCATATGAACTGATGTGGGGTCCAACTAGTGTCAACTAGGACTAGTTAATCACTTAACATGTCCTAAGGAAGTCAATTTTATATTTTTTGGTGCAATTTAGCTTTGCCAAGTCAAAAGACACATGCACATTACATTTCATTGAAAGCTTACTCTGTTAGTATGCGACTTACACTATATGGCCAACAGTATTTGGACACCTGACCATAGACTTGTTGGACATTCCATTTCAAAAACAAATCGTATTAGGGCCGCTCAGGTAGCGCAGTGGTAAAAACACACGCTAGCACACCGGAGCTGGGATCTCGAATACATCGTATCGAATCTCAGCCCTGCCATCCGATTGGCCTGTTGTTCATATAGGGGAGGGGTAGTAGTAAGCTGGATAGGGTCTCCTCGTAACTGATGCAACTACGACCTCTGCTGGCTGATTGATGGCACCTGCATGGGGGGGTGTGTGTTAATCAGTGTGTGTCTCTCCGTACACAGTGCTGATCCGCATTGCACTCGCCTAGTGCAGGTGAAAAGATGCATACGGCTGCTGCCCATGTGTCGGAGGGGGCGTGGGTTAGCTTCGTTCTCCTCAAATCAGAGCGGGGATCGACATTAGTGGAGAGAAAGCGTGATGCAATCGGGCAATTGGATGCGCTAAAAGTCGGGAGAAAAAGGGGCGAAAATACATAAACATATATATATATATATATAATCGTATTAAACATTAATAACATTAATGGACCTCTGTGTAATGTTTTCAGCTGAAGGAAAATGACTTGACCACAGAACTATCTGGGTTTGGTATAATGGCTAAAAAAAATACCATCCTTATACCCGCTTACCCTCTTTAGGTACTGATCCGTCGACGCCCCCTGCTGTATGTGGTCAGTGTGCTCATCCCCAGCATCTTTCTCATGGTGGTGGACGTCATCAGCTTCTACCTTCCACCCAACAGTGGAACCCGGATCACATTCAAAACCAGCATTCTGCTGGGCTACACCGTGTTCAGAGTCAACATGATGGACGAAATTCCAGCCACAGCCATTAAAACACCTCTTATTGGTAGGTCATTAAACATACCCTCTTCCCTCAAATATTCAGAAGTATACAAAAGTTTAGGCACCCCTGGGGAAAGTCCACATTTACATTTACACACATAGTGTTCTTTCACATTGTACCTATAAATATGAACCTAGTTGGTCCACCTTGTAGATGTAAAGTCAGAGACGATTGCTCATCTATTGCTGCTGTTTGAGTTGGTCATCTTCTAGACCTTCATCAGTGGTCACAGGACGCTGCCCACAGGGTGCTGTTGGATGGATATTTTTGGTTGGTGGACTATTCTCAGTCCATCAGTGACAGTGAGGTGTTTAAAAACTCCAGCAGCGCTGCTGTGTCTGATCCACTCATACCAGCACAACACACACTAACACACCACCACCATGTCAGTGTCACTGCAGTGCTGAGAATGATCCACCACCTAAATAATACCTGCTCTATAGTGGTCCTGTGGGGGTCCTGACCATTGAAGAACAGCATGAACGGGGGCTAACAAAACATGCATAGAAACAGATGGACTGACTACAGTCAGTAATTGTAGAACTACAAAGTGCTTCTATATGGTAAGTGGAGCTGATAAAATGGACAGTGAGTGTAGAAACAAGGAGGTGGTTTTAATGTTATGGCTTATCGGTGTATATTCTTGTGTGTTCATATTTATATGAACAAATACAGAATACATAACGTGTGTGGATATATACAATACAGTGAAAATATATCAAATAAAAACCATAAGTGATGGAATATCTGTTTCCTCTCTCAACATTAACTACAGGAAATTGTTTTCTATATTTTAGTGCACTGAGTTAATCTGCAGAATTTAACATACAGGAAGAAATTTTTCTTATTATTTTTCATAAGAAAATAATAAAACATGGAATATTCTTACATGAATCTTTATATATACCACCAATGAGCCAAAACATTAGGACCATCCGCTAATGAGATGGCACCAGGATGTGCTGTAGAAAATTCCATTTCAGACTGTACTGAAGTTGCAGAACCTGTGGATAAAGTGCTGGTGCTGGTACTAGATATCACAGGACTGACTCAGATACACACAGGCTGCCCAAGTATGCTGCTTAAACATCTGTACCCAACATCAGCCCGACGTTTAGTATCTCCCTGACCATGACAATCACAATTCTGATGAAACAGGCATTGCCATGAAGGTTTTCGGAGGGGGGGACAGACAGATAGATAGACAGATAGATAGATAGACAGATAGATAGACCGACAGACAGACTGACAGATAGATAGATAGACAGACGGATAGACAGACAGACAGACAGATAGAAAGATAGACAGACAGATAGATGGACAGATAGATAGATAGACAGACAGATAGATAGATAGACAGATAGATGGACAGATAGATAGACAGACAGACAGATCACTTTATTAATCCCAAAGAAAAAGTCAGATATTACAGCAGCTCAAGGTACATTAAAGTAAACAGTATTACAACATGTAAGTATTCCTGTACAACACCATGTAGGTGAATCAATAGAATAACAATATGTAATATAGTAAACTATTAAGACAGTGTTCTGTACATTAAATATTAACAGATGTGCAATAATGTTCAGAATAATTGCAGGTTTTTGTATTTGTATTACAGGTGTTTTCTTTGCTGTTTGCATGGCACTCCTGGTGCTCAGTTTGGCCAAGTCCATCTTTGTGGTCAAGCTGCTGCATCACAGTGAGAAAGAGGTAAAGGAAATGTCCATCTCTGCCTGCCTGCTGGACAAGTACAGTTCAACCGAGCAGAGCTTCACCGACACTCTTCTCACCTCGGTTAGGACTCTGGATGACATGGATCCATCAGGAGGTAAAACAATGAGCACACTGCTTCATATCAGAGCAATATATTACTGTAGTATTAGTGTATTATAATTGTTGTATAAAAGATGTGTTGCATATTGTTGGAACATGTAATGAGTATATGACAGACAGATAGATACACAGACAGGCAGATAGATAGATAGATAGATAGATAGATAGATGGATGGATGGATGGATGGATGGTTAGACAGACAGACAGACAGATAGACACACAGACTGACAGATAGATAGATAGATAGATAGATAGATAGATAGACAGACAGACAGACAGACAGACAAACAGATAGATAGATTTAGAGATAGACACACAGACTGACAGAAAGGCAGATAGATATATACACAGACAGACATATAGATAGATAGACAGACAGATAGACAGACAGATAGATAGACACACAGACTGACTGATAGACAGATAGGTAGATACACAGACAGACAGATAGATAGACACACAGACTGACTGATAGACAGATAGGTAGATACACAGACAGACAGACAGATAGATAGACAGATAGACAGACAGACAGATAGACACACAGACTGACTGATAGACAGATAGATAGATACACAGACACGAGTATTAAAACGGTCTTTTAGGCATCACTCAGAAGGTTATGTGGGTGCTGCACACACCAAAAACTCACATAATCAGGGCAGCACTGTGGCTCGGTGGGTAGCACTGTTGCCTCCCAGCAGGAAGGTCCAGGGTTCAATTCCCGGGTCCTTTCTGTGGGTTTGCATGTTCTCCCCGTGTCTGTGTGGGTTTCCTCTTGGAGCTCCGGTTTCCTCCCACAGTCAAAAAACATGCAGTCTTTGTGTGTGTGTGTGTGTGTGTGTGTGTGTGTGTGTGTGCGTATGTGTGTGTTTGCACTGTGATGGTCTGGCCAACTGTCTGGGGTGCTTTCTATTTTTTGCCCAGTGAGGTGGACCCACCACAACCTGGAATAGGATAAAGCGGTGATAAAACAGACAATGAATGAATGACATGATCAGTTCAGGATAGCACAAGGACACTTACAAGTAAAGGTTATAAAAATACATACATTTAGGTACCCGGTGAAGGTGGACCAGGACTTATCAGTGTTACACTCAGTAAACATTGCACTGTAATCACTCGCCTCTCGTCTCTGTCTCCCAACTTCAGTCTATGAATTTGATCTGTCTCCGGAGGCGGACCTGCTGTCTCTGACCGAGCCAGAGTCTGGTACATTACAGCTGGAGAAAATCCTGCAGGAACTCGTCTCTTTCAAGCTTTTCCTGCAGGAGGAGGAGGAGGAAAGTGCAGCTCAACAGGACTGGCTGGCTCTCTGTTACAAAGTGGACAAGTTTCTGTTTCGCTTTTACCTGCTCATACTGACCGTTTACTCCAGTTCTCTGCTGCTGCTGTGGAGCAGCTGGAGCTCAGCCTGATGGCATTTGTTAAGGACCATTAAGGAGGAATTTGTGTGTGTGCCAGACACGCCAGGGACCTGGGTTAAAAAAAAACAGATACATTAGTAATCTATTAATATTAATAACACATTTAAATCATGATACATTACAATTTACAAGGACACCACTGGATTAGTGTACAAAACTAATGTCAATACTTAATTTAAAGCAGCTGCAAACCTGCATGACATTAAATATTCTATTATATTATGTTTATACAGCTTTGTCTTTTTAGATGTTTTGATGTGTGACATCTACATTTCTGAACAGTGCGCCCAGGTGGTGGCGTATTCCGCTAGCACACCAGCTCTGAGATTCTGAACTCCTCGGTTCGGAACTCGCCATTGCCCATCTGACGAGCATGATTGGCAGTGCCTGCAGCAGATACTAATTGACCACCATATCTGCAGGGTGGGGGCCGGACTGTGTGTGGGTGGGTCTTCATACGCTGTGTAAGGACCCTGATTGGCGGACGAGACACCTGTGCAGAATGCAGGGGCGAGAAGAGGAGGGCTGTGCACGTGTCGGAAGAGGCGTGTACAGCGACGTGCTCTCCTCAGGGGCAATCGGGTATCTCTCAGCAGCGAAAGACAAATTGAGTACGCTAAATCGGGAGGAAAATGGGGTAAAAGTGCATAAAAAATAATAATAAATACATTTCTGAACAGCATTATTAAATGTTATTTATGTGTTTTTAATGAGTCTTTGTAGAGAATATGACTACTGTGGTCACATGTAACAATATCAAAAAATAAACACCTGAAGTTCTCAGAAACACCCAAACTCCTGCTCCTTCAATCAAAATAAACCTTTTTTAATAATGGCTAGCAGGTCCAGTACTACTGATGTAGATGAAGTTGAATGTTTGCATGTACAGGTTAATTGCACGTCTGTTGTGCAGTCCTGAGAACTGCTACTGTCCTTTTTGAATAATCAGAACACATTCTTCATTATCAAAAGCTTTTTTTATTATCATCATTAGTGAAATTTAAATTATTTTGAGTTTAGAGCCTGTTGCACAAAATAGGAGCCTGAAAATAATTGAAGTTTGTTTTTAATCCCATTAGTGAAGAAAAAGCAGGAGCACGTTGTTTCCTTGAGAGGCAACCTCTTACCTCAGCGCTCATGGTGCTATAAAGTTGCCTGACTCAACAGTGGCATGGATGTCTGATCATTTGGAGTCAAACCAACCCTATCTATATGGGCACAGAGAATATTCACATTTACATTTACGACATTTAGCAGACGCCTTTATCCAAAGCGACGTGCAGTACTGTGACAGAATACAATTCAATTTCAATTCAATTCAAAGAGCTTTATTAGCATGACTGTTGTAGTGGTTACAGTATTGCCAAAGCATTGAAAAGACATTTATATAAATATACAAAAAGAAAGAATTTTAGGAAAATATAAAATTTAAAAAAGAAACATAAAAAAGTAAAATAGAATAAAAACAGATGTGTATATCAAACAGTATCTCTGTGTGGGTCCATCAGGGCTGTTCTTGTGTTTGGGTGGATCAGTCCGTGTCTCTCAGACTGTGGCAGGCAGATACATACTGATCTGCTACAGTGCTGCTCTTCTTCTCCTCTCCCAACATGATGAACAGTTTCTGGGTGTTGGTGAGGGAGCAGAATTCAGGGTAAAGTTTCTGAAATTTTTTGTAGTACACCTCCCGTATGTGAGTGTATTTTCAGTTAAGAAGTGCAGCTCAGTCCCTGTGGTGTTGGTGTTGCACTGTGTACACACTCTTTGTTCTGTGGGGAGCCAGGAGTTCTTGTAGCATCCAGTCTCGATGACCAGCTTGTGAGCACTGAGTCTGTACCTTGTGTTTGATGTCAGTCACTGTACTCAGGTAATCTGCTACAGTGTACTGTCAATTTAGGGCCATACAGTCTGATAAATTGAGGGTTAAGGGCCTTGCTCAAGGGCCCAACAGCAGCAACCTGGCAGTGGTGGGGCTTGAACCAGTGACCTGCAGATTACTAGTCCAGTGCCTTAACCGCTAGGCTACAACTGCCCTAAGAATACATCAGTTATAGTTAATAAAATAGCTTTCTGTGCCACTGTATTGATTATTATAATACGTGTAGGTAAATTTTTGACCTTAAAAGCGCTGCCTTTTTGGTGTATCGCTGTTGCAAGTTCAGCATCTTGTATGTGAAGCTTAGACACTGAAGAAGGAGGAAGAAAGACACAATCAGGCTTTTGAGAACAAGTGCGTCAGAAAACCTTATGGAGAAAATCTTATTGAGAAAGATGATCACCAATGAGCAAGTGTACAAGATGGCCAGAACAGACAAGGAGCTAATGAACCACGTTAAGTTGCGTTACTTTGGGCGTGTGATGACGCACCCTTATGACAAATGACTCAGAAGACCAAGAATAAGCTATATTCACATTACATCATTAATTTTATCAGAAGCAAGTCTGCTACAAAAAACTCCTGCTGAGCAAGCCGAGGGCGACAGTGGCAAGGAGAAGCTTCCTTAAAATTACAGAAAGAAACCTTGAGAGGAACCAGACTTTTTTTACACGTCCATTGGGGCGGCACGGTGGCTCGTGGGTAGCACTGTCACCTTACAGCAAGAAGGTCCTGGGTTGGAACCCCAGGTGGGGCGGACTGGGTCCTTTCTGTGTGGAGTTTGCATGTTCTCCCCATGTCTGTGTGGGTTTCCTCCCACAGTACAAAGACGTGCAAGTGAGGTGAATTGGAGATACTAAATTGTCCATGACTGTGTTTGATATAACCTTGTGACCTGATGAATCTTGTGTAATGAGTAACTACCGTTCCTGTCATGAATGTAACCAAAGTGTAAAACATGACGTTAAAACCCTAATAAACAAACAATCAAACAATTCAATGAGGAGACAGAAAAGATAACGCCATGCTCTTATGACCCGAGTTTTTAAAAATCTGTTTTTTTTATTACATAAAAAGACTTTGGTGTTCTGCGTAAGATTTCCAGCTTAATATGGACCTAAAGATATATGGGTAAGATCAGGGTATCCCAGCAACAGACGAGATGGTCAAGTATTGTTTTATACCAAAGGTTCGATTTCAGTAGAGGTATGGCTTTGGTTGAAACAACCTTCTTAAGCATCTGATGGCGGTTGATGCTCAGTGGATAAACGTCATAGCATTAGCACTGCATCCTCATCATTTTAATACATGCAGCAGAGATCAGATCCCTGTTTTAGGACCTAAGTGGATACATGCAATTTTACTACAATATTATTAATCAGGAACTAGACTTTTTTTTTTTACTCTAAGAGCATCAAGCTATCATGCTTACTGAAAGATAAACCACAGCCATAGGAAGGTCACTCCACTTAGTCCTCATTACACAGTTCATCAGAACTGGCCAGTGGAGCAGCCAGTCAGAAATAATGCCTAATGGAATTACTCAACAAATTTCCGATAATATTTTCCTGACACAAATCTAATCAGCGGACTAATGCAGAGCTAATGAAGTCTTATCATAGCAGGGCAGAGTATAGGATCTCAGCTTAATGTAGTAAGTGCTTGTGGAAATTGTCTTGAACTCAGCTGAGAAATCTGACCCGGGTAATGTCACCAGCGCCTCTTATGGATGTTCATGCAGACAGTGTGGAAAAAATCATTATCAGCAGCGCAACACAGTTTACACACTCTCAACGTTATCGATTTCACTTCTAGCATCCTGTCTTTTAAATAAACAAACCGTGTGCTCGTTTGTCTAGAACAGAATGTCTTTGATCAAATCTCATTCATTGTCTGTTTACTGTTTTATTCTGGTCAGTGTCACGGTGGGTCTGATTCAATGGACTAAAGGCAGGAAACACCCCGGACAGGTTGCAGGGCAGTCCATCACAAGGCGCACACACACACTTTTCTTGTAGCTCCAGTTGGACTCACTGCGTGTCTTTGGACTTTTGGGAGGAAACCAGAACACCCACTGGAAACCTGTCACAGGGAGAACATGCAAACTCCACACAGAAAGAACCTTAACTGCCCACTCAAGGAATCGAACCTAGGTCTGCTGTAAGGTGACAGCGCGACCCACTGCTCCACCGTTCCGTCCCTCTAAAATTTTAAGTATAAATCATTTTAGATCTGTTTGAAATTTTGGGTCATAAGCAGCTATTTGTTTACATAACATCATATAATTCAACATTTATAACCAACATATTTGTTTCAGCTTTTTCTAGTGGGTAGCACTGTCGCCTCACAGCAAGAAGGTCCCGGGTTTGATTCCCAGGTGGGGCGGTCCGGGTCCTTTCTGTGTGGAGTTTGCAAGTTCTCCCCGTTTCCACGTGGGTTTCCTCCCGGAGCTCCGATTTCCTCCTACAGTCCAAAGACGTGCAGGTGAGGTGAATTAGAGATACAAAATTGTCCATGACTGTGTTTGACATTAAAGACTTGAACTGATGAATCTTGTGTAAACAGTAACTACCCGTCGTGTCATGAATGTAACCAAAATGACGTTAAAATCCTAATAAATAAATAAATACATTTTTATTAACTGGTTTTATATCATTATAATGTAAATTGACCCTCACAGACCACAGTTGTCTTTAAGGTCCTAAAATTGTACATTTTCATTATAATAGTGTACACAAAATAAACTAAATGCAAATGTCAGTTCTGTCCTCTCGTCAGAGCTTTTAAACTGCATGTAATGTATGTAAGTGACCCCTCTAAGATGTACCAACTGGTGATAAAGTACTAGTTGGTGATTAATGTACCTCAAATTACACAACATCTGCGTACTCTAGACAAAAGGTTAAAATTGCATTTAACACTCTATGTGTTAAATGTTTACTAGCAATTTTGCTGGATAATAAATGCAGTACAGTACAAATGTAATGATGTACAGAATTTATAATAATATAAAATGTTATAATAAAAGTCTCGTGTTTTTAAATTAAATGCTACATATAGTTTTCTAAGTGTATGCAGAATGTATGCAGTATAAGTTGCATTCGGTGATTATTTGTTTGTTTATTAGGATTTTAATGTCATGTTTTACACTTTGGTTACATTCATGACAGGAACGATAGTTACTTATTACACAAGATTCATCAGTTCACAAGTTTATAATGTCAAACACAGTCATGAACAATTTAGTGTCTCCAATTCACCTCACTTGAATGTCTTTGGACTGTGGGAGGAAACCGGAGCACCCAGAGTAACCCCACATAGACACGGGGAGAACTTGCAAACTCCACACAGAAAGGACCCGGACCACCCCACCTGGGGATCGAACCCAGGACTTGCTTTGAGGTGACAGTGCTACCCACCTAGTCACTGTGCTGCCCTATTCGGTGATTAATGTACCTTAAATGACACTACAGTATCTACGTACTTTAGACAAAAGGTTAAAATCACATTTAACACTCTATGTGTTACATTTACTAGCAATTTTGCTGATAATATATGCAGTATACTAAAGGATGTGAAAAAATAGGGAATTTATAATAATAAAATGCTATAATGACAGTCTCTAGTGTTTCCTAAGTGTATGCAGAATGTATGCAGTGTAAGTTGGATTCGGTGATTAATGTACCTTAAATGACTCTACAGCATCTAGGTCCTCTAATAAAAGGCTGAAATGACATTGTGTGGACTGTTTCATAGTTGGACCATTGGGAACAAAATGTACCAGTACAATCACCTTTCCATAGAGGTGCTCAGCTCTACAAAGGAAAAATCAGAAGTCTTGAATGTACATGTATTGTGTTACTGTAATACTAGACTTAATGTACAGTTGAGTCATGAAAATGATCCGTCATTCATCATCTGTGGGCTTTTTAATCAAGTTTTAATCAAGTTTAAATCCAAGCAGAGTGTTTTCTCTTACAGGTAAAAGTACTGAATAAGTTATAGGTATTATAAGTTTGGGACTTGAACTCTAAATTGAACAATTGTGTCCACTTAATGTCCACTTCCAAACCTTAACAATGTTCCTCTACCTCAGTGGCTCTTAAACTGTCGTACAAGTACCCTGATTGTATTTCAAGCTCCATAAGGTGGTACTCTAAACATCTTTGAAAATTTGCGGCATAAAATGAAATAAAATGAAACAGTTTTAAGTCTCTGTACCTTCTTTCATGTGTGATTTACACACTGTTGAGTCACGAAATATGAAAACCACAAATTTAACCACAAATTTCCCTCCTTGCAGAACAGGGCCACACCTACAGATAAGATGTCGTATAGGTACATTTTGTTTTCCACATTTCAAAAAGCAGATATACTGTGTCTGTAGGGCATACCAGTGTGTTTAAGGTGTAATTATGTATGTAACAACAGATTTAAATATATGCTACATTATCTGATTTAGATACATTCATCAGCTATACCTCACAAGGTACAATGAAAGGCATTAAAGCAGCACGGCGATATGTGACTCAGTGTGTAGCAGCATGCTGCAGGCTGTAGGGATGATCTCCGCCCGGTCAGCTGGATAAGGATGAGAGAGGTGGGGTTAATGGGTGTAGCAGTGAGCGCTGATGGTCTACTAAAGCTCAGCTCTGCAGGAGCCCAGGGAGCATCAGCCAGCAGAAACTGTCCTCCAATAACCCAGCAATAAAGCAACTCAGCCTGGATTTTTGTGCAGTATGTGGATTTTAGCAGTATGGGTCGCCCTGACTGTGTGTCTACATGGAGGTGTAACGGCCTGCTCAGGTAAGTCACTCCAGAAAACAAGTAAAAAAAAAAAAAAAGTCTAACATTGGAACAAAAAGAGCTAATATTATGAAAATGATACTGTGTTTAGAGTTGAAACATTTTGTACTTATTTACTGAAGGAAAAGTCATTGTAGTGAGCATATCTTAAGTAAAACAGTGTTTTATGTTCTATTCATGTACCTTAAATGCATTTTAAAGATACACTACGTTCACATTACCATTTTAAAATGTGTGCTAACAATACAAAAGACTGACAGTACCAGCTTAGAACCAAGCAGAGTGTTTTCTCTTACAGGTAAAAGTACTGAATAAGTTATAGGTATTATAAGTTTGGGAATTGTACTCTAAATTGAACAATAGTGTCCATTTAACGTCCACTTCCAAATCTTAGTGATGTTCCTCTACGTCAGTGGCTCTTAAAATGTGGTACAAGTACCCTGATTGTATTTTAGGCTCCCTCGGGTGGTCCTTTAGACGACCTTGGAAATTTGTGGCATTAAATGAAATAAAATTGAACAGTTTTAAATCTCTGTATATTTTTCATCTGTTGAGATTACACACTGTTTCTCAATCTCAATACGTTTGAAACAACATCTAGTGTTATTTTAACACAGCACTGCTAGTTAGTAAGCTTAAAGAAATGCTAAATAAAGATGGTCCAACATTTTCGTCTCAATCAAAATAACTTTTTACTGATGTGGAATGTCTCACTGCCCACAGGAGCAGATTGTCCATATTAAAGGATGGATGGTGATAAGATAATATTTAGCTGCTATTCGGTCTAAAACGTTTACAATCCTCACTTTTTGTTAACAGGTGTTAAAATACATGGTATTATTTATTATAATTTACCTTTATTTTAACCAGGCAAGACATTAAGAACAGGTTCTTATTTACAATGACAGTCTCGAAAGTGCCAAGGAGCGAAGTGGAAAGAAATCACACAAAACAATTACAAGTATCATTAAATATGTATTTAAATAAATCCTTAAAAGCTCAGCTGAAATGAATTTTATCTAGTTTCACAGTTCTTTGTAACAGATTCCAGTCATTGTAAGCAGCAACTGAAATGAAAGAAGGTTTGGAATGTGACTTATTTTGCATGTCTTTTTCATATTTAAAAGAGGAAACACAACCCCTGATATAAATCTCTTAAGACAAGCAGGTTTGTATGTGTTGTCTTTACTATTTCCACTGTGTTCTGAAATGTTTTCTAGTTAAAAGGGTGGGCAGTAACCCCAGCCGATTTGCCAACGCAACATTAGTGCGTCTGTCTGAATATTTAAGCGTCGGCTATAAGAAGGGAGTGAGACCTGTGAAGGACTGGCGAATCTCTACCATGGTGTCCATTGATTTAATGGTCTATTCCATTCTAAATGTGGTGAGTGGATTAACTGCTCAGTGTTTGTGAGATGCATATTCATGATTTTTGCTGAATGGTTAATAGGATTTTAATATTGTGTGTGTGTGTGTGTGTGTGATTCAGGATGAGAAGAACCAGGTTTTAACTACGTACGTCTGGTACAGACAGGTAGGCTGTCGTAACATGTTAACACATGCAAATGTTTAAACAAAAAGCTGCAATTTACAAAGCAAAAGTCGTCAGGACTGTCAGAAGAAGCTGCTGCTCACCACAAGTACAGAGCAGTTCTTACAGGAACCATCATTAGCAGAAAAAAATAAAACATGGTGATTTGTGCTGCTGTTAGACACTCACTCACTCACTCACTGTCTTAACCGCTTATCCAATTAGGGTCACAGGGGGGTGCTGGAGCCTATCCCAGCTTTTCAATGGCCACAAGGCACACAGTAACACCCTGGACGGGGCGCCAGTCCATCGCAGGGCAGACACACACACACATACACACACACCCATTCGCTTATAGAGCAATTCAGTGTCTCCAGTTAACTTAACTGCATGTTTTTGGACTGTGGGAGGAAACCGGAGCTCCTGGAGGAAACCCACACAGACACGGGACGAACATGCAAACTCCACACAGAAAGGACCCGGACCACTCCGTCTGGGGATTGAACCCAGGACCTTGCGACAGTGTTACCCACTGAGCCACTGTGCCGCCCTGCAGTTTGACAATCGAATAAATAATAATAGACATGCAGCCTTATCTATGTTATAGTAGTCTGTTCGGAGTTTGGAGTTTAAGTATTGCTGGCATACAATTCAATATCAGTATTAATCAGTGCAGCGGGAGAACTTTTGTGCTTAAAAATAATATTTCTAGTATATATACACACAGTTGCAGTCGGGATATTCAACCCCCTTCACTTTAAAAAAGTATTATGGTGATGTGTACAGAATTGAATGAAAATCATATCTCGCACTGCAGAAATGTTTAGTGTTATAAATCTTTGTAAATATTTTTTTTTGCAGCTGTATATACTGTATATACCTACATTGTTTTTGCTAAAACTTACAGTAGTATTAACCTTTTTCCTCTTATATGAAGCAATGGATCGATGAATTTATTGTGTGGAACCCAGAAGACTTTGATGGTGTCACCCAGATCTCAATGCCAACCGCAAATGTCTGGGTACCTGACATTCTAATCAATGAGTTGTGAGTATGCTGTATGTTAATACTTTGTTTAGCTTAGTCTTTAACTGAGTTTCATTTTTAATTCTGACTGATCTGGGACATCCACAAACATTTTTTATTGGGTTTTCTTTTAACTTGCCTATGAAAGATGTATTCCAAGTGCAGCTAGGTGAATATAGTGGAGTGTATAACATTTAAATGTGTCCTTTGTATGAGTAAATACAAGAATAATGAACAATATTAAGTCCACTATAGAATGTTGTAGTGGACAGTGGTAGCCTATTGGGTAGAGCTCTGGACTGTCAGTCAGAAGATTGTCGGTTTAAATCCAGGCTCTGCTTTGCAGCCACTGTTGGGCAAGGCCATTAATCCTGTCTGCTTCAGGGGTGCCGTACAATGGCCAAACAAGCTGGGATAAAGAATTTTATTGTACTGTACATGTGTATCTGTAAACATGATGAAGGCGTTCTTCTTCTTTATACTGTTATAATCACACATTAATGGCAATATAAGCTCAGCTGTATACAGAATGTCAAATCTGCTGTAGCTTAGAGGTTAAGGTACTGGACTAGTAAGCAGAAAGCCCTCGAGTGCCCTAGTTCACTTAAGTTCTAGGTTTTACGTTTGTCTTGAATGGCCTCGACCTTATTCTGATTTTTAGGTACGTATTAAGAACAAATTTGTTTAAATTTCCATAAAACTGTATCTTTAAGGCATTACAAACTTCTTACAGTATACACTTATTGTAACGGGGGGCTAGGGACTAGACAAGAGGGGCAGACACACACGCAGAGATGCAGTAACAAAACCAAGATTTATTAGAAATGAAACAGGACAGAACAAAACTACACTAAACAAAACTAAACACAGTTAAACAAAAGGCTAACTAAGCTAACATAACTAAACTAGAGCTAGGAATATTACCAAACAAGAGCTAGGAACATTACTAAGCAAAAGCTAGGAACATGACTATACTAGAACTAGGAATATTACCAAACAAGAGCTAGGAACATTACTAAGCAAGAGCTAGGAACATGACTATACTAGAACTAGGAATATTACCAAACAAGAGCTAGGAACATTACTAAGCAAGAGCTAGGAACATGACTATACTAGAACTAGGAATATTACCAAACAAGAGCTAGGAACATTACTAAGCAAGAGCTAGGAACATGACTAAACAAGAGCTAGGAACATGACTATACTAGAACTAGGAACATTACTAAACAAGAGCTAGGAACATTACTAAACAAGAGCTAGGAACATGACTAAACAAGAGCTAGGAACATGACCAAGAGCTAGGAACATGACTATACTAGAACTAGGAACATTACTAAACAAGAGCTACAAACATGACTAGGAACAATGACTATGACCATGAATTACAAACATGACTAGGGACATGTGATATACAGACCCAAACCAAGCCAAACAGAGTCGTGAACAGATGACAAAACCAAAATAGCACACAGAGGCTTTCAGTGTTACACTTATACTATGTTCTAGAAAGTTGTTTTTCATATTCCAGCTTGTCATGAGATAATATAATTTGGTGAACAGCACAGTGGTGCTGTGGGTAGCAAGAAAGGCCTGCATTTAATTCCCCAGCCAGAGTAGGTAGATTGCCTTGTCTAGTCCAATGAAAAAAATGGACCAGCTCCAAACTACCTTACAGAACTCATCACACTCTCTCTGTACCATGCAACCTTCGAGTTACTAGTCTCGCTCGCCTTGATCCTCCACCCAGAACTCGGGGAAGACAAGCATCAAGGCTCTTCTCTGTACCAGCACCTAAGTGGTGGAACAAGCTTCCCCTGTCTGTATGAACATCTGAGTCTGTCAGTGTCTTCAAAAGACAAGACAAAACCTGAGCTGAGAACTAACATGTACTAGAACAAGGCAAGCCATAGCCTAGTGGTTAAGGTACTGGACTAGTAATCAGAAAGTCACTGGTTCAAGCCCCACCACTGCCAGGTTGCTGCTGTTGGACCCTTGAGCAAGGCCCTTGACCCTCAATTGCTCAGACTGTATACTGTCACAACTGTACTGTAAGTCGCTTTGGATAAAGGCTAAATGCAGAAAATGTCAATTTAAATGTGGAGACACTTCTGTAAGTCGGCCTGGATTAGAGCGTCTGCTAAATACCCAAAATGCAAGTCTGGTATGCAAACCAGATCAGCTGTGGCGACCCCTGTATATGACATCATCCGGAAAAAAAAGTTAGCCTTAAAGAACAAGTGTCTATCATTACAGAACACGCTAGCATCCTTTCTGTCTGTTTTGCCTGTTTTCTGCCCTTCATGATAATTACAGTGTAGATGTGGGAAAGTCTCCAGACATACCGTACGTGTACGTGAACTACAACGGCACTGTGCAAAACTACAAGCCCATCCAGGTGGTGACCGCCTGCTCGCTCAACATTTACAACTTTCCCTTCGACGTCCAGAACTGCAGCCTCACGTTCCAGAGCTGGCTTCACACGAGTAAGTGCATCTTCCTTAATTCATTCATACTGCACTAACAAGAGCTGTCCGTCTGTACAAAGAAAGAAAGAAAGAAAGTCAATACATGAGCTAATGCACCTGCAGAACTTTTATCTGTGTGGAAACAGAGTGAGAAAGCATCTGCACTGACAGTGTTCAATCTAGAATGAAACCTAATAACATTATTTCACTACAATGGGACTATCAAATTAACCCAGGAAAAGTGAAGTCCACTGTACTATGCTGTCTGCAGGAAGCTGCAGATGAATCAGTGACCTTTTGCATCTTTTATCCTGTAGTTAATGACATCAACATCAAGCTAATGCGCAGCCCGGAGGAAGTGAGGGTGGACAAGTCGGTGTTCATGAATCAGGGAGAATGGGAGCTGCTGCAGGTCTTGTCCAAATACAAGTCCTTCAGCGTGGACGAGAAAGACTACTACGCTGAGATGAAGTTCAACGTGTGTACCGCAAGTTTTCATAATCATACACATGCCTGTACTTCAGTTGATTCATGTGTGAGGCCAGTCTTGCACATGGAGAGTCATTCTCAGTGTTCCTTTACTTTTGTACAGGTGCCCTGAGCTACTAACCAGGGTCCTTGCACAGCGTCGAAGATCTCATCCTCTCATTAGTCAAGCAGACTTAGTGGCCAATTTTTCTGCTTCCGGCACTGCCAATTGTGCCTGTTAGAGGGCGCCCAGCCTACCGGTAGCAGAGCTGAGATTTGATACAGCATAAAAATACGAAAAACAACAAGCTTTATAAATTATCCGCTATACACCGATCAGCCATAACATTAAAACCACCTCCTTGTTTCTACACTCACTGTCCATGTTATCAGCTCCACTTATTATGTAGAAGCACTTTGTAGTTCTACAATTACTGACTGTAGTCCTTCTGTTTCTCTGCATGCTTTGTTATCCCCCTTTCATGCTGTTCTTCAATGGTCAGGACCCCCACAGGACCACCACAGAGCAGGTATTATTTAGGTGGTGGATCTTTTAAACACCTCACTGTCATTGCTGGACTGAGAATAGTCCACCGACCAAAAATATCCAGCCAACATCGCCCCGTGGGCAGCGTCCTGTGACCACTGATGAAGGTCTAGAAGATGACCAACTCAAACAGCAGCAATAGATGAGCGATTGTCTCTGACCTTACATCTACAAGGTGGACAAACTAGGTAGGAGTGTCTAATAGAGTGGACAGTGAGTGGACACGGTATTTAAAAACTCCAGCAGCGCTGCTGTGTCTGATCCACTCATACCAGCACAACACACACTAACACACCACCACCATGTCAGTGTCACTGCAGTGCTGAGAATGATCCACCACCCAAATAATACCTGCTCTGTAGTGGTCCTGTGGGGGTCCTGACCATTGAAGAACAGGGTGAAAGCAGGCTGAAAAAGTATGTAGAGAAACAGATGGACTACAGTCAGTAATTGTAGAACTACAATGTGCTTCTATATGGTAAGTGGAGCTGATAAAATGGACAGTGAGTGTAGAAACAAGGAGGTGGTTTTAATGTTATGGTTGTTACTTGTTGACTAATCCATTAACTTATATCCCATTAATAGAATTAAAAAGTCTAGCTCTGTCACGTTATTGTCGGTTCTCTTGGTGTAACCCTCAGGTGGTGATTCGGCGCAGACCGTTGTTCTACACTGTCAATCTACTGCTGCCCAGCATATTCCTGATGGTGATGGACATAGTGGGTTTTTACCTGCCTCCTGACAGTGGGGAACGAGTATCCTTCAAGATCACTCTGCTTTTGGGCTACTCTGTCTTCCTCATCATAGTCTCTGACACGCTGCCAGCTACAGCCATTGGCACACCTCTTATTGGTAACTGGAGTATATGTTTTATACGAATATTTAACTGTAAAAGGTAGAATGTTGAGGACAGTAAGAAACAAGTGGACTGACAGGCCAGGTAACATGCTTCACTTGGACTAAGTCACAAAAACCACAAATTACTTGCCAGGCTCATATGCCATGTGTCTTTGTTACTGACAGGTACAGATTCCATCAGTGGGACCAACATCCATAACCTCCTTTTGTGCATTTGACAGATACCATGTCTACTTCTTTTGCGCCGACAGGCACAGCAGCAATGGGACTGAGACTGGTACTGATAGGCCCAGGGGTCATGCCTCCTTCACTGGGACTGAGACTGGTACTGGAAGGTCCAGGGGTCATGCCTCATTCATTGCGACTAAGAGGTCCAGAGGTCATGCCTCATTCATTGGGACTGAGAGGTCCAGAGGTCATGCCTCATAAATTGGGACTAAGAGGTCCAGAGGTCATGCCTCATTCACTAGGACTGAAAGGTCCAGGTATAAACTGACAGGAAAGTCATGGCTCCTTCACTTTCTCTCAGACGCTCTTGGGCTTTTCCTTTAAGACAACAGCCAATTTAGAGGACCTTAGAGGCCAAGTCCCATTAGTGGGACAAGCGAGAACAAGGCCACATCTCCTTTACAACACAGACAGTTGGAAAAGCCATGCTTCTTTACAGCAACTAACAGAAATAGAGGCTATTATTTACTAACTGGAACTGCCAGACAGTCATAGAGGCCTTGACTGTAAGAGAAAATGTCTTCTTTACTTGTGCTGGCAATCACATAGACCAGGTTTATTTGACTACAACTAGGAGGTGTCGAACCATACCATAATTATTGGGATTAGAATGCTTTCAATGCTGGGACTGACCGGTACATAGGGCTTTTTAAATGGGACTAAGACACAATAGAACAATATCTCAATGTTATCTATCTAACTCAAAACAAGTCATATTTAATGAGCTCAGCTTTATCCTGAATATTAAAATCAGCACACCAGTTTAAATTAGTCAAAATGATACCCCTAGATTATAGTAACTCTTTGTGTCTGTGGGGCAGGTGTGTACTTTGTGGTGTGTATGGCCCTGCTGGTGATCAGCCTTACAGAGACGGTGCTGATCGTGAGATTGGTGCATAAACAGGACCTGCAGACACACGTGCCACAGTGGGTGAAGTATCTGGTGCTGGAAAAGGCCACCAAGCTGCTTTGCATCCGCAACAAGAAATTCTGCTCCCTGTTATCACATGATGCTGACCTGCCACGCTACACAGAGAACAACATGAACACAGGTGAGGATGCAAAAAAGGTAACATGATATTATTTAGGTTTTTTTATTCTTTAAAGGACAAGGACATCAAGTTCTTGTTGATTGTTTTAGCAGTACGCTGTAATCATCACCACTGTGAGAGTTCCAGAGAGTTGGAGAGAGCACTGGGTATGGGAATGGGGCTGACCATGCGGGACAGCACTCCTCCGGTCATGGACAACATCCTTCACGAGGTCTCCTCTATCCGACAGTACTTGGAGAAAAGGCAGGCGTGCCGGGACATCGCTAAAGAGTGGTTGCAGGTGGGCTACGTGCTGGACGTGCTGCTGTTCAGGGTCTACCTGCTAGCCATGCTGGCGTACACCATCACTCTGGGCACGCTCTGGTCCGTCTGGCAGTACGCCTGAGAGCAGGATTTGTCCTGCACACCATCCTCTTTTTTAAAAACAGTCGTTGTGAGGCGACATAGCGAGCAGGTTTGTGTAAAACTGACACTTGAGACAGGTGATGTCTCTTTGCGGAAACGCTAGTCGGCGCATCCTGAAGTGTGCCTAGACTGCGTTCAGTGTGTCAGTGAGACACAGCACGTCGTGTGCATTTGATCCATGAAACAGTTTTAGCTTTTATTGCATTATGTGTACATGCTGACATCACTGTAGATGCTGGATAAACATTTGATTGGCTGTGGTGATGTAATTGTGGAAAATGTAGGACGTGAGGCATCGTATATTGGTTTGTGTACCAAAATGCAAGTTCGAACAGTGAAGGGACACTGGTGGAAAACTGTCATTTAACTTTTATTTATCATGTTTTGTAGCATCCAGTGTTTCAGTAGACTTTAGTATAATTGTGATTGTACATTTTAGTGATGCTTAATCACTGAAATACAAAAGTAACAATAATTAGTAGTTGTAGATGTGAGCAGGTAAATATTAGTGGTATAGGAAGAGCTATGCCATTCTTAGCTGCACATGTGCTGTTGGATAATGTAAAGTGTGTTAAAAGAAAAGCAATACAAATTCAGTAGAACCACACCGGCAGAGTGCAGCATATTTCATATGTTTAACACATTGTGGCGTAATCAGAAGGTTGCTGGTTCAAGCCCTACCACAACCAAGCGGCCATTGTTGGGCCCCTGAACCCTCAATTGCTTAAATTGTGTTGCTTTGGATAAAAGCATCTGCTAAATGCCACAATTGTAAACGCTTGGAGTCAATTGACAGCATGCTTATACAGTGGAACCTCGATTTACGGGACCTCTATTTAACAGATTTCGGATTTAACAGACAAAATCTGGAAAACCGAACGTCCAGTCCGATTGGTTCAAATTCCCCAGAGAAGCGCACCAGAATCTCAGAATCAGAATCTTAATTATTCGCCAAGTACCAGATTACACGTACAAGGAATTTGGTGCAGGTGTCAACATACGTACATACATCAAGTGAAATAATAAAAAAGGAACACTATATCTATAATAATATATAATAAACAATAATAAACAATATAGCAGCAGCATGAACAGTACAACATCAGGCAAAGTGTGCAATGAGGATGTACAGTACAGTACACTGACAGACTAAGTATTGAAAGTAATACGAACCAAGACCAGTAGGTCAGTAATTGTCCGCTAGCCGGCGCACGTCTCCCTATTTACATGAGTGATTTGATGAGGCTTTGTTTTGTCGGGAGGCTTGCTTTGTTCTCGCCTTTTTCTCTGTATTTTATGCTTTATTTTTGCAAGTACTAGTGTCTAGTTATGCACCAGCAGTGCTCCAGTAGCCACCAGCAGAGCTTCAGACTCAGAATAATAGATAATCTGAGTTCCACTATATAATCACGACAAAAAAAACCTCCTCCATCACACAAGGTAAATGAAATTTCTCCGATACACCAGTACACCAATATTAATACTTATTTACAGCGTTCACATATTACATTACATATTAAAATGTTTACATATTACGTATATATGTTTGTTTTATTGTTTGGTAAAAAACCTTGTTGTTTTGGACGATCAGATTTTACAGACCAGTGTACCCCCCCCCCCTCCCCCCCTTTAGTCTGTTAAACTGAGGTTTCACTGTATTTCCTAGATTAACATGGGAACATTTATTAAAGATAAAAATCCATGTGAAGAATGGCTGTAGTGTACCTGATGTGGTACATGAAACCCACAAAATAAATGTCATTACTGTTTTAGCAAACTTGCCTGCTACCATCACTGCATTTAGCTCTGAATAAAAAGCTTTATCCTCTCGCTAATCATGCACACAATACAAAACATGTAACATAGTTATTTTTTAAAATTGTACATATTGTTCTAAAACCAAAAATACTTTTTTTGGTTCTGTTAAATGTTTCCTTTATAGATCGATTCATGGATACATTCTTTTTAGTTTGTTTCTCAGCCTGATGTGTTTGCTAGGTGAAGAGCTTACATAGTAGTTAAACGGATCCTCTGTGTTGGTCAAACCAACGTTGTAATCACAATATATATTGGTTGGGGGGTGGCAGATATGCTCAAAATGCCCTCCCCTAATATACTAATGTAAAAATTACAAGCCGACAAGTCGTAAACGAGTGGTTAAGGTACTGGACTAGAAATACTAGAAGGTCGCTGGTTCAACCCCACCATTGCCAGGTTGCTGCTGTTGGGCCCTTGAGCAAGGCCCTTAACCCTCAATTGCTTAGACTGTATACTGTAACTGTAATGTAAGTCGCTTTGGATAAAGGCGTCTGATAAATGTCGAAAATGTAAATGTAGCTTAGCATAATGTTAGGATCTATCAGTGTTCCACTAACTTGTTGACATGGTAGTCATGTTTTATAATGGCAGCCCACCCCCCGCCACCCTAATGTTCAATTCATGGCTACGACCTTGGTTCAACCGATCCAACTCTAGACTCTCGACACGATTGCCTCTCCACAGTAAGAGATGAGTGGGCTTGTTTGCTATGTATTGATGCTAACAGTTTTTATTCTGACCAGAGTGTCCCTTTCAATTCCAGTACATAACCAGCATAAATGACTGTAACTGACATTACTGTTACTATTATCTGAGGTGACTGTTCAAAACACTTGTTAATGTGAAACCATGCTTCAAATATATTTATCAAGTCTGTTTAACACACTACACACGGCGTCTGTGCCAACAATCCAGCGTAAAAACTATTACTTATTTATTCATACAAGTTCACGCTTACTGTTTCCTCCTCTATATGTTCTGATTAAGATATGTTCTGTAAGATTTTCACCAGTCTGTTTTGTTCAGTGATTATTATCCACTACAAAATGGTTGGTTACATTTAAACAAATTGAAATAACCATTATGACATATAAGCGTGTAGCTCAGTGGTTCTTGTGGTAACAGTGGTCCACATACACACATTGACCACGGATTAACATACGTTTAGTATATAAACATTTCAATACATTAGTGGCTGCAGTTTGAAAACCACCTGTAGGTAGGGGCAGCAAGGTGGCGCAGGTTCCTAAAAACATGCGAAAGGTGCATTGGCTGCTCAAATCAGCATCTAGGTGTGAGTATGCATGTTATTAGGTGTATGTGTGTGTGTGTGCTATGTCGCCTGCTACGGTTTGGTACCCTGTTCAGGATGCATTTCTGCCCACACCAAGTGTCTTTGGACTTGCAGTCCTGATCAAAATAAAGGGCTCAATCAGGATTAAGAAATTAATGGTTTCAAATAAATGGTTGGACAATTACAGAAACTAACATTTAAATACATATTTCAAATAAAACAAATTTGTATTCAGTTCAAGATGGTATTTAGGACACAGTTACTTTATATGTTGTTTTTTTAATATGTAGTTTTTGGGGGGGAAATGGAAACGTGGGGGGGGGGGGGGGGCAAGGCACACAGTAACACCCTGGACGTGATGCAAACACACATACACACACCCATTCACCTATAGGGCAATTCAGTGTCTCCTATTAACCTGACTGCATGTGTTTGGACTGTGGGAGGAAACTGGAGCTCCTGGAGGAAACCCACGCAACCCATGCAAACTCCGCGCAGAAAAGACCCGGACCGCCCCGCCTGGGGATCGAACCCAGGACCTTCTTGCTGTGAGGCAACAGTGCTACCCACGGAGCCAACCCAATTTTAGAATTTCTTATTCATATTTAATAGTTAAAATGTTAACAAATCAATTAATTCACAATTGTTTGTGCATTTAGATTTTTTGTACACTCAGATCAACAAACCTTGACAAACCTGATCAGTATTTTTTATTTGTTTCAACAGCAGCTTTAAAGCACCGGTTCAAAATAAATAAGCAAACTTCAGAAACTGGAAGAAAACTGGAATTTCTTTTAGCAAAGTCTAACAAAGCAGTTCTGATTTGCTGCAGAGTACTGATTTACACTACTAACACAAATGTGCTTACTGTAAAGACTTTCAGCAGGGATGTTGTAAGGGTTACTGTGTTAGGATGAATGACTAGAACTCCCTGGATAACTAAATGAAAAATCAGTTAGTCGATGGCTGTATTGATCAGAATATAATCAATGAGACATCACTGAGACAGCCTGTCAGAGCACATTCAGTGCAATTCACAAGCCATTAAAGCATCGGTCAGCGGCTGTGACTCAATAATTAGTTTCACTGAATGTCTTTAAAGCACATTAAATAAATATCCTTTAATGTAAAGTGTGAAAAGATGTGTGTGGTGAAGCCTAGTGAAGTGTGTGAGTGTGTGTTATACTCACCTTGGATCACTAGAGGGCTATAAAAGCTAAAGATCCACTAGGGTTTTGTTTGGGGTGTTAGAGAGGCCTGTCTGTCTCTGTCTCGGATATAAGCTAATCGTAATCATTTTCCCACAAAATCCTACACTTCAATACCAAAAACTGTATATACAAACATATATACTATACACACACATACACGTAGGGTTGCCAACTTTCAGAACTGGAAATAAGGAACACCCTGGGCTGGTTGTTATGCTGATATCCCTGCGCACACACGGCGTTACTAAGAATAAAAGTGAAAACTACTTAAAATCATAAATAAATGCTTTCTAATTCCCAGGGTAGCAGCAGTTTCCTTCTGTTTCACACGTCACCCCGTCTCAGTCTAATCTGCAGCATTTCTCTGCCATTGATAAAAAATACGGAACAAAGCGCGTCCCGTATCAGTTCAATACGGAACACCACGTATAGTTTACAAATAAGGAACGATTCCGTATTTTACGGGACGGTTGGCAACCCTACATATACGTATATACATGTATGTAATACATCTGTATTAGTGAACTTGGCCCATACCATGTGATGCAAAGCTTGCTTGACTGCGGACAGCATCACTGATGATATACAGTGTATCACAAAAGTGAGTACACCCCTCACATTTCTGCAGATATTTAAGTATATCTTTTCATGGGACAACACTGACAAAATGACACTTTGACACAATGAAAAGTAGTCTGTGTGCAGCTTATATAACAGTGTAAATTTATTCTTCCCTCAAAATAACTCAATATACAGCCATTAATGTCTAAACCACCGGCAACAAAAGTGAGTACACCCCTAAGAGACTACACCCCTAAATGTCCAAATTGAGCACTGCTTGTCATTTTTCCTCCAAAAAGTCATGTGACTCGTTAGTGTTACTAGGTCTCAGGTGTGCATAGGGAGCAGGTGTGTTCAATTTAGTAGTACAGCTCTCACACTCTCTCATACTGGTCACTGAAAGTTCCAACATGGCACCTCATGGCAAAGAACTCTCTGAGGATCTTAAAAGACGAATTGTTGCACTACATGAAGATGGCCAAGGCTACAAGAAGATTGCCAACACCCTAAAACTGAGCTGCAGCACAGTGGCCAAGATCATACAGCGTTTTAAAAGAGCAGGGTCCACTCAGAACACACCTCGCGTTGGTCGTCCAAAGAAGCTGAGTGCACGTGCTCAGCGTCACATCCAACTGCTGTCTTTGAAAGATAGGCGCAGGAGTGCTGTCAGCATTGCTGCAGAGATTGAAAAGGTGGGGGGTCAGCCTGTCAGTGCTCAGACCATACGCCGCACACTACATCAAATTGGTCTGCATGGCTGTCACCCCAGAAGGAAGCCTCTTCTGAAGTCTCTACACAAGAAAGCCCGCAAACAGTTTGCTGAAGACATGTCAACTAAGGACATGGATTACTGGAACCATGTCCTATGGTCTGATGAGACCAAGATTAATTTGTTTGGTTCAGATGGTCTCAAGCATGTGTGGCGGCAATCAGGTGAGGAGTACAAAGATAAGTGTGTCATGCCTACAATCAAGCATGGTGGTGGGAATGCCATGGTCTGGGGCTGCATGAGTGCAGCAGGTGTTGGGGAGTTACATTTCATTGAGGGACACATGAACTCCAATATGTACTGTGAAATACTGAAGCAGAGCATGATCCCCTCCCTCCGGAAACTGGGTCGCAGGGCAGTGTTCCAGCATGATAATGACCCCAAACACACCTCTAAGACGACCACTGCTTTATTGAAGAGGCTGAGGGTAAAGGTGATGGACTGGCCAAGCATGTCTCCAGACCTAAACCCAATAGAACATCTTTGGTGCATCCTCAAGCGGAAGGTGGAGGAGCGCAAAGTCTCGAATATCCGCCAGCTCCGTGATGTCGTCATGGAGGAGTGGAAAAGCATTCCAGTGGCAACCTGTGAAGCTCTGGTAAACTCCATGCCCAGGAGAGTTAAGGCAGTTCTGGGAAATAATGGTGGCCACACAAAATATTGACACTTCAGGAACTTTCACTAAGGGGTGTACTCACTTTTGTTGCCGGTGGTTTAGACATTAATGGCTGTATATTGAGTTATTTTGAGGGAAGAATAAATTTACACTTTTATATAAGCTGCACACAGACTACCTTTCATTGTGTCAAAGTGTCATTTTGTCAGTGTTGTCCCATGAAAAGATATACTTAAATATCTGCAGAAATGTGAGGGGTGTACTCACTTCTGTGATACACTGTAGCTGCTATATTTATATAGCTTCTAATTTACAATTTTGGTGCTTCTTAGATTCTCAGGATAAAATGACTGTTGGTTTTCTAGCTAGCCTTGGCAAGAGATCATTATTTTATGTATTTTTAAATAAGTGCTCTCAAACAAGTCCTTTTTATACGAGCACAGAACCTAAAAATCCCAAGACTGTCATGACATACAGTACATGACTTCTCTTCTTTTTTTACTTAAACAATATGATTAAAATATTAGTACAATATAACGTACATATAATATGTGGCATAAAGTCAACCAAGATGATTTTAAAGACAAATACAATTATTTGTATGATAATAATCGGCTCACTTACTCATTTAGCCGTACCTAATTTAAAGTAGCCAGTCCACCAGTTCACATGTTTTTGGGAGATGAAAGGGAACTAGAGTACCTGAAAAAAAACCCCACACAGTAATAGAAAGAACATGCCAAATCACACAGATGGTAACTGGAGCGAAGAATCAAACCCCTGGAGTTGTGCAACAAAAAAACTGCCACTGTGCCACCCCAGGTTAAAACATTTGCTAAGGATAAACTAACAGTTTTTAAGGTTTTAAATGAATTAGGCCTTGTCCACATTTATAGAATTTCTGACCTCAGCACCACTGAACAGCTCTGGAATGAACTGGAACCTCAACTAAGGCTTTCTTGACCAACATCTGTGCCCAGCCATACAAATAAATCTGTGCCTGGCAGTGAAATATGATTGGTATGACCCTTATGCATGGCATTAGCACCACTCAAAAAATAACATTGGCGCCTCATATGAGCAACTTTTGAGTCTAAAACATTTTGACCACTGCAGAGTGTACAAATCAGCAGAGACACTGACCTGGGTGTACTGGAGAGACGACAACAAGACAACCCCAAAAGGAAAGGGTTTTGTACATGGTGGCCACAGACATTTACTCTCTACATATCCGTCCTGACTGGTTCTTCTCTAGTTTTGTGATTTGCTAGTGTTCTTATTATTACTGATGTCAAGTCCTGCTATGAGTTGCTGTGATGAAATCCATCCAAATTAATTGACATCAGATTGTGATTTCAATATTTTACTTTGATTTTAAGTTTGCTTTTGAATCCCGGCCTCAATGAGTAGATGATTTTGAGGTCCATCGACTGTCGTTACATCATTTTGCTCTCAACAAATTACACAATTCATATCAGTAAAGATTTTCAGCTCAAATCTTTCTTTTATTGAGATCTGATGTGTGATTTAGGTGTTGCCTTAATTTTTTTTTGAGCAGTGTGTATTATACAACAAAAATATGATGAATATGTACTTGCTCAAGGACTCAACACTGGCAATCTGGCAGTAGAAGAGCTTAAACCAGGGACCGATTACTATCCAGTCCAGTATCCAGTAACCACCGGGCTTCCACTGCCCTAAACAAGCAGTATAATGCAGTAACAGCGTCATTAGGTTTATTTTAATCAGACATTTAACGAGTCTAACTGGTGGTACATCATATTTTAATCCTTTGGCAGCGCTGTGTTATTATTATCTGTAATCCCACACGTTACACAAGCCAAAGCCTTTACGGTTGTACTGGATTGTCACTGTTTGTACAGATGATTCCTCTGAGCGCTCAGATCTGCAGGCTTTAGTTTTGTATGCTCCACTCGTCGTCTCTTTCTGCACAGAAGCAAAGCTCTTTTGTTTCAGTCTATTTCTCGCCGAATGGTAATCAGAGCAGGCTGTAATGGCAAATCCGCCACAGCTAATGCTACAGTACATGGGCGGCTCGCCCTCACTGAGCAGAGCACTCATCCCAGACTGGATTTTTCCACGACAGGAGGAGACACGTGCTGACAGATGAAGATGTATATGTTTTCATTCTTTTAAACGTGAAGTCATTCACAATTTAGAAATCAGATATCAGCTAAAGGCGGCACTGAACTGAGCATTTTTATATTTCTCTGATTATAAATGATAGTGATGGCAGGTTATTTACCAAGAAATGTAGCTGCTGCATTAAAGCTACATGGTTCAACACACATTATAGCTATATTTTTATTATTCGTGTGGCTATTAGCTGTTGTAGCCTACTGGTTAAGGTACTGGACTAGTATTCCAAAGGTTCAAGCCCCACCACTGCCAGGTTGCCACTGTTGGGCACTTGAGCAAGACCCATAACCCTCAATTACTAAGACACTACACTGCTTTGGATAAAAGCGTCTGCTAAATGCTGTAAATGTAAATGTATTAGCTGGTACTGAATCATTTCTTTGAGCAGGAAACTTGTGATGGCAGTAAATAAAAAATGTCACAATGTGTAATAACGTTTAGTCACAAGTCAAAGTTAAAGTTTGTGGCCACTCAGGTGGCATAGCGGTAAAACACGCTAGCACACCAGAGCTGACATTTGACAACTCGTCGATTCGAAACTCAGCTCTGCCATTTGTCTGGGCTGGGCGGCTACATGAACAATGATTGACTTGTTGTTTATACAGGGCGAGAAGCCAGAGCAGGGACCACATAACTGGTGCAATTACGACCTCTGCTTGGTTGATTGATGGTGCCTGCACAGATTCGAGGGAAAAATGTGTTGATCACACACAAAGCTGATCTGCATATGAACTCGCAGGTGAAAAGATGCAGTCAGCTACTGCACACGTGTCGGAGGGGGCGTGTGTCAGTCACTCTCCTCAATCAGCGGTGGACATCAGCATCACTAGAGAGGAAACGTAATGCAATCGGGTGATTGGATACGACAAGATTGAAAGGAAAATTGTGTTTAAATTGAAAGTTTGTGTTCTGTTCAATGTGGGATTAAAATAGTGAGTACAGTAAACTTGATATAAGTTTTTTTTTAGTGTTTTAATGTAGATGGTTACCAATATATATATACCAATATATATATATACAACCCCTGGCAAAAATTATGGAATCACCACTCTTGGAAGATGTTCGTTCAATTGTTTAATTTTGTAGAAAAAAAATAAATCACAGACATGCCACAAAACTATCATTTCTCAAACTGTCAACCCTCTGGCATTAAGAAACAATAAAAAAAGAAACAAATATAATAGTTGTGGTCAGTCACAATTGCTTTTTTTTAGATCAAGTAGAGGAAAAAAATATGGAATCACTCAAATCTGAGGAAAAAATTATGGAATCATTAGAAAACACTGCACCATTATTACTTTGTTGCACCACCTCTGGCTTTTATAATGGTTTAAACTCTCTGAGGCATGGAGTTAACTAATGACAAACAGTATTCTTCATCAATCTGCCTTCAACTGTCTCTTGCTGTTGCCAGATCAGCTTTGCAGGTTGAAACCTTGTCATTGACCATTTTCTTCAATTTCCACCAGAGATTTTCAAATGGATTGACATCCGGACTATTTGCAGGCCATGCCATTGACATTATATGTTTTCTTGAAGGAAAGTTTTCACGTCCTTTGCCCTATGGCAAGATGCATTATCATCTTGAAAAATGAAGTCATCATCACCAAACATCCTTTCAACTGATGGAATAAGAAAAGCGTCCAAAATTTCAATGTGGACTTTGGCATTTATTGAAGACCATCTCCCCTGTGCCTTTACCCGACATGCAGGCCCATATCATCAACAACTGTGGAAATTAACATGTTTTCTTTAGGCAGTTATCTTCATAAATTTCATTGGACAGACACCAAACAAAAGTTCCAGCATCATCACCTTGCCCAATGCAGATTCGCGATTCATCACTGAAGATCACTTTTATCCAGTCACCCACAGTCCACGATTGCTTTTCTTTAGCCTACTTTAACCTTGTTCTTTTCTTTTTAGGTGTTAATGATGGCTTTTGTTTGGCTTTTCTGTATGTAAATCCCATTTCTTTTAGGTGATTTCTTACAGTTCAGTCACAGACATTGACTCCACTTTCCGGCCACTTGTTTCTCATTTGTTTTGTTGTGCATTTTCTGTTTTCAAGACATATTGCTTTAAGTTTTCTATCTTGATGCTTTGATGTCTTGGTCTACCAGTATGCTTCCCTTTTACAACCTTCCCATTTTGTTTGTACTTGGTCCAGATTTTAAACACAGCTTACTGGGAACAACCAACATCTTTTGCGACATTCCACAATGATTTATCTTCTTGAAGGAGTTTTATAATCCTCTCATTTGTTTCAACTGACATATCTTGTGTTGGAACCATGATTCATGACAATCTGCTTTGTGCAACAGCTCTCCGAGGTGTAAGCACTCTTTTTAAACTGAAGAATAATTAGCAAATCGAATCTGCTGCAGATGTTTTGTTTTTAAACTGCAAATTACAGAGTGATTCCATAATTTTTTCCTCAGATTTGAGTGATTCCATATTTTTTTCCTCTACTTGATCTAAAAAAAGCAATTGTGACTGACCACAACTATTATATTTGTTTCTTTTTTTTATTGTTTCTTAATGCCAGAAGGTTGACATTTTGAAAAATGATAGTTTTGTGGCATGTCTGTGATTTTTTTTTTTTCTACAAAATTAAACAATTGACAGAACATCTTCCAAGAGTGGTGATTCCATAATTTTTGCCAGGGGTTGTATATACCAAGATATTTTCTGCTGACACGTTTCTGCTAGGGCGGGATGACCGGACTATGTGGGTGGGGTCTTTAAACGCTGTGTAAAGACCCTGAGCTAATTGATACGTGAGCATTTTAATAAGCAGGTAAAAAAAGACATAAAAAGCCAGACAGACTTAAATCCACTTTTTATTTTTTCTAACTGCAGATTTAGGGATTACAACTGAACATTGTTATTCGATGAGACTCATAAATAAAAATACAAGAAAAAAACCCAACAAATAAAAAAAGGAAAAATCACTACAAAAACAATCTACTGTTAGTAGGATGTAAAAAAAATCTCTCACTATTAAAGGCACACGATTTACTTAGTAACAACATTGAGAAGAAAACCTGCAGCATTAAATCTCTTTAATGTTTTTTTTTTATTTATAATTTTTTTTATATTTTCCACACTCCATCAGAGAACACTGAAATGTTACAAAGAGATGTGTCCGATCCTACACAGAACCAAAAACCACACCGTGCCCCCATCTGTAGCACAATTGCCAGAAAGTTGTGCTACAACAAGAGCATGTGGCTGGAAAAGACGAAGGACTTTTGCAAAGCTGAATGCAAATTATTATTCTTATTCTTTTTTTAACAATTAACAACAAAGGAAACAAAAAACAAAGAACAAAAAAAATTGGGCACCTTCTAAGATTAGGCTAAGATTAGGTGCTGAGGTAGACGTAACTAGAACGATTCAAATAATTATTAAAACACTATATTTTAGTACAGAGCAAATTGGACTGGCACTTGTGCTGTCACAACAAGAAAAAAAAAAGAAAAGCTGATTACGAGGGGTACAGAAAAGGGGGCGAGAGATATAGAATCAGAAACAGAGAGAGAGAGAGAGAGAGCGCTACTTTACGACATAGAAAAGCTTCATTAAAGTTGGTCCGACAAGGTGATTGGTCCTCAGTGCTAATTTTTTTTTTAAATTAAAAAAGGTCTCGGTGCTTTGTTATTCCAACAGTTTAGTGTATGGTACATGCATGGCAACACGGCATGAAATGGCTACTCGTTCTAGTACACCACACACAAACACGCTGAGCCAACTCCAGGGATGCCACGACTCTTTATATAATAAGTACTCAAACCAAGAACACAATGGGGCAGTTAAATCAGCGTACAAAAATACGCCACTGTCAGATTTCATCAGCAAACCTGTTGCTGATATCGAATCGCTCATATAAATGTAGTATAGCTTCAAAAGCAACATTTCATTCCATAGAATGTTTGATCTGGTTCATTCTGTTTCCTTTGTGAGCAGAATTACAGACACAGAGAAACAGAATTGAAAAAATAGACCTTAACATAACACACAGATTCCAAATAGGACGTGATTACAGGAGTAAATGATCCTATTTTTTAAATAACACCAAATGTGGCTGATCAGTCAGGACGTTTGTTGCCGATATTTTGGTTTTACACAATTTTCTTCTGTATGACCAATGCTGAAATTGTTTTTTTTTAAAAATATATATATATTATTTATGCATTTTCTTTCCTTTTTCTCCCTTTTAGCGTGTCCAATTGCCCGATTGCGTCATGCTTCCTCTCCACCAATGCCGATCCCTGCTCTGATTGAGGAAAACGAAGCTAACCCACGCCCCCTCCGACACATGGGCAGCAGCCGTATGCATTTTGTCACCTACACTTTGACGAGTGCAATGCGGCTCAGCACTGTGTACGGAGAGACACACCCTGACAGCACTCTTTTCTCATCTCTGTGCAGGCGCTATCAATCAGCCAGCAGAGGTCATAATTGCATTAGTTATGAGAGAGAGACCCTATCCAGCTTAATCCCACCCATATCTAAACAACAGGCCAATCGTTGTTCATGTGGCCGTATTCGAGATCCCAGCTCTGGTTCCAGCGTGTGTTTTTACCGCTGCGCCACCTGAGCGGCATGCTGAAATGGTTTAGGCTATTTATTTCCAATTTAGACGGACAAACGTGCATCTTACTGTCACTGGCCCAGCCAGTCTTTGAGTCCTAAAGAGCTTAACTGGCCCTGCTCTGGTAGGGAGGGATGGCATTCCTGTTGTCTTGATCAATTAATTAAAACTACACATTGCTATAAAGAAGGCAGTAGAATTAGTTTCAATTCAGACATGCCAGTCCTTACTTTACCCGGGGTTACATTGGCATGGGCTAAACATTTAAACACAGTAAAGGCAGTTGCTGGTACCAGAATCCCGTCTGGATGGAAAACTAAGAATCTTTGAGAACGTTATTAGCTTTGACACGCCTGTGCCGAATCAATCAAAGGAACAATAACCAATCCTGGGCGCCTGGCATCTTGTTTACAAACAGGAAAGAGGAAGGTTTTATATTAGAAGGCATGTTAGCCTTTAGCCTTCAAGGTTGGTAGACTTTCTGAAAAATAGTGGACTCAATCAAAGGCTGGAATCGAAAACAACTGAACTATGAGAAGAAAAAAGCAACAGGAAAAATAGAACCACCATATTTACATGTAGAATTTATAATAATATGAAGTTTGGGCCTGTGGAACATTACAGATCTATGTGGAGTTACCAGAAGGGCTTTTGGGATCTGACTCGCCCTCTAGTGGACAGAGGTTTTTATTTATTAGATGCCTAAACAAGGCCAAACGAGTACAAGAACCACACTGTTTACAGAGCGGCTGCATACAGCAACTATCACTGTATAAAAATGAGAAAATACAAGTAGGCATTTAAGGTATATTTTATATACTAAATTATCTTGTTCTGAACAGATCGGCCTTTAGGATGGACGTTAGTGCTAGACTGAGATCATGTTGGCATCCCTGGAGTAATAAAGACATCGATTATTGGTGAATAATACAGAAACAAAGCCGATATCAATGGACACTCGTTGAACGATTTCATTTAGGCACAAATATTACAGAAACATCAGGGTAACATTGAGGGAAGAACTACATCCACGCAACATCTGAGCATTTTTTTTTTAGAGAGAAAGTGGCATTGGACGTTTTGATCTGATCAGTGCAGTGAACACTAATATGCTCTCTCTCCCACCACACACACGCACACACACGATGAAAAGTGAATAGAAAAGTAAGAGACAATAGAGACACTAGTGTGTGGCTTAATATCTTGCCCAATATGACATACTCTTTTCAAGCAAATATTTCGGCCTCTTGACTATTTCGGCTTGCTTTTAAATCTCACAGGGGGCACAAAGGTCGCCCAAACTCACAGTGTTTTTCAGGACAACAACACACAAGACAGTTAGTTAAATCACCCCACCCCTACATACACACACAATACCGTCTGTCCATCCCTTCTTCAAACACTTCAAGTAACAATACAAAATATTGGCAACGTTGATTGATATCGTGCGTACGATTCAGACGTGTATTTGATCATTGGCATCACATGACATTTCTTACAAAGCAGACATGGCTGATTTAGTCCTTCACCGACAATGTATCGACATCCAGAACTGGAAAGCAACACTTACAACAACAACGTTCACACCAATATTACCAAAGAGGTGCAAGGCAAATTAGACAATGTAAAAAAAATCCAAACAAACAAACTACAAATTGCCCTGCTGAACCTTGACAAATGGAAAAGGGACCGACACTGAATACAAAAATATCACAATTTTATATATCAAATGGCCTCATTCGGCTCTTGCTCAGGACTACACTTATATAAACAAAACGTCGATCAAGATTATTATTATTTTTTTTTTTACATTTTATTCTTTTTCTCTTCAGTTCTTCTTCGTAACCACTTGCAGTCCCAATTGTCCGACGCACAATGCACAGTTGCATATGACCTGTTCTTAGCGGTTCAGATTTGTGAACCATCTTTTTTTTCACATTACAAAACTACAACTCTATTCACATATTTTCAAGTTTACTGCTGTTTTTTTTTTACTGTATAGTACTATACTCCGTCCGTTCTTTCTGTAGAAACCTCCAGATCAACTCTTCAAAACTCATCAAAGCTTAAGGCTTCAAAATCTTCTCTGCTTTTTAAAGAAGTCGGGTGAGAAATAAAACATACAGTTTGTATTGTAGCTGATGTTCCACGCTGTCCGGTGTGGGTTTCTTTTTTTTAGATTTACACAGAAACTTTTAAACTAATTTTGCTAACATGTAACAAAAGTCTTTCGCACCCAGAAGCTGTTTACACACGTGTAAAAAAATATGAATTTAATATCAATCTGTAGTAGTTTTGTTTAAAAAAATCTTCTAAATAAAGATACTCATGATCAGAAATTTTGTGTGACATTTCTCATTATAAAACGTCTTTTTTATTTTTAAATCCATTTCCCTCCAATTTTGTTGTATCCAATTACCACTGTCGCTGCACACTTTGTCTATTTTATTTATGCAATTTCTCCCATTTTCTTCCAATTTAGTGTAGTCAATTCATCTTCCGCTGCTGTGGATCCCCGATTGCATTCAAGGTGGGTATATTGCTGCTCATGCCTCCTCCGACCCGCGTGCAGCCCTTAGCGGAACCCTTTTTCACCCATGCACTCTGCAAAGGCGCCTCTCTATCTGCCAATCAGGGTCCTTACACAGCATTTGAAGACCCCACCCACATAGTTCGGTCATCCCGCCCTAGCAGAAACGTCTGCTGCAGGCACTGCCAATTATGCCCGCTAGATGGTGCCCAGCCGACCGGTGGCAACGCCGAGTTTCAAGCCGAGGAGTTCAGAATCTCAATGCTGGTTTGCTAGCGGAATATCCTGCTGCTTTACCTGGGCGCCTGCACACTTTTTAAAATTAACACACGCCCCCTCGCTCGTCTGTGCACAAGCTGACTGCTTCTTTTCACCTGCACGGGGCGGTTTTATTTTATTTAGAGAACCGTATAGCGCACAAAGACACACAACAATTTCCAGACGGCATCGATCAGCCAGAAGAGGTCGTAATCCCGCAATCCCACCCTCGGTCGAGCCAAACATTGTCTGTGCAGGCGCATGGCTGAGATTTCAGCTCTGGTGGACTAGTGTATTTTACTGCTGCCCCACCCAAGCGCACATGAATGTTTTACTGGACCCAGAGTTCCATTCTAAAGTCTTTGTTTTCTGGATGACACAGACTTTCATTACTTGTTAGCTGGCTTTGTAGCTCCAGTGTAAATCTAAAATAAAACTAACATTGCACATCATTCGTGTCTTGTCTGACTGCATAAATCTGAAGCTGAACATTTGTTCACTATTTATTTATTATTATTATTCTTTTTTTTTACCAAACTACTCTAAGGAAACGATTGGCGGACAGGGGCGTCGTCAGAGCAAATAAACACTTAGTTTGTCTCTTTACCCATCATTAATGAATCTTACCCTTTATAGCAACATACACTGCTTACAAGCATGAGATGAGAAGTCGCAAATATTTAAAACAAACACAAAAATGTGCTTTTGCAAAGAAAACTAAAACAAAACAACGTAAGAGGTAGCTTACAAAAATAACCAAACCCACAAGCTTTTTAACAAGCGAGTTTAAAAAGAATACCAAGTTTGGTAACACTTATAATCTCTTCACCGTGGCGCTCCTGCGGACATTGTTTTTCACATCTCCTCTGCAACATATAGCTTGTAAGCATATCATCAAATATACACAAAACAAAACGAAAGGAAGAAAAAAGAAACAGGAAAAATTCAACACAAGCAACATGAGGTCACAAAAATACGAGGTAAATCAAGCACAGGTGATGTGCGCTGAAGATACGAGAGCAAACACAAACAGAAAACGTAGCAAGAAAACGAAACCGTACAAAGATCTGTTCTGTCATGCTCGCCTCGGGGCTGGACAGGCCGGGCCGGGCCGGGCCGGGTCGAGCCAGGTCGAGTCGGTACTCCTACTGCTGCTAAAACTCTTACCTTCTTCAGATATGTGAAGAGCAGTCCTGTACGTCACAGTGCCCCGTCACAGTGCCCGTCAGTGTCCAAGCTGCTGATGAAGCAGCTTCAGTCGGTTATTTGGTCTCTATTTTTATTAAATCAAACAGCGGATTCGGTTTGTAGGAAGCGTTTTCGCTCGTGTACTGCTCAATCAAAAGTAGTTTGTACTTAATAAGGAGAAATAAATGAGTAAGAAATGAAGCGAAACGTTTGAAGGGCAGCGCTGGGGCTGAAGCAGAAGAAACGTGTCACGATTACGCTGAATGAAAATGAACTAATCAAACAGAAATTGTTATCGTAATAAAAGCATAAAATAATGACAAAGCTACAGACGGTTATCATGAAAAGCTGTAGATTATGTCGAGAAAATGAAACTGCATTTATGAATAGTTGGTTTGTACGCTGAATATCTGATACATCTGTACCAACACGGGTGCAGATACCAGAAACATAGTGAGTATTTGAATCTGAGCCGATACAAACATGGTACTAACAGCATTTACGCCTCACCAACTGCTCAACAGCTACCAATCTGGTAAAGTAAAGGTAAAGCTGTGCCTCCTTCAGACACGTCAAGCCATCCACCACTACTTTTTCCCCAAACGACAGCTGAACATGATTGGAGGGGGTACGACAGCCTTGTTCGATACTTTTAGATGCTCAATAGTCTCGTTTGAGGATCACATTCCCTAAACCTTGAAATCAAAACTTAAAATTGAAAAGTACCAGCCCATTGCCGCAAAGACGCGTTTGAGACGCAGCCGTGCCACATGAGACAAAACTGGCAGTGTCTGGGGGAGGGATGGTCAGATTGGATAATAATTTCTTTGCAGATTTTAGGATTGGATACAATCAAAGCATGAATAGTTGGGATTAAAGGATTTGCTAAGGAACCAAACAGTGGTAGTAGTGGTGGGGCTTGAACACTTAACCTTCTGATCAACAGTCCAGAACCACTGAGCCTCCACTGACCACGACTGCTAATTAAAGGTACAAGTGTTAAAATTCTTAACCTGGCAGACGTAAATGCTACCTTCACCAGTGCTTGGCATTAATTCCAGATAATCAATGGTGCTGTACCCCCCACCAACCACTAGAGGTCATCATTTGAGATACTGAAGAGAATCTATGTGATAAGTGAGTAGAGACTTCCTGTTTGAACAACTGCTGCACTTGTACCATCACGTCCGATCTCTTTCCATCTGTCCAGCCCTGCCGCCAAAAATGTAAACATTCCCTCGCTATCTATTTCCTGCAACATTTCATCCTCCCGCCGCTTGACCGCCACCCCCCCCCCGCTCCCTCCCGTCGTCTCAGGCTCGGTCAGACGTAGCACAGGTACAGGTAGGTCTTCTCGATCCTCCAGTCGGGCGGGATGTCCTCAGGCTTGTGGCCCTTCATGTGCTTTTGCATGGTGGACAGGCTGGGGCAGTATTCCAGGCAGATGGTGCACTGGTAGGGCGAGGCACCGTTGTGGGTGCGCAGGTGCTTGATCATGGCCGAGTAGTCCCTGGAGCGCTGGTGGCACAGCTTGCACTCGAACGGCTTCTCGCCTGCGGGGGGAAATAAAAGATGAGGTCAGGGGTCAACGGGCAAGGTCAAACATACATTACAGATGTGAGGATAACACACGGATGTAGGAACAATACATTTAAGTGCAACTCTTATTGAGAACTGTTTACATTTCCATCTGAAAATAATTTAAATATTTAGGGCTCTGCAATCCAGACTTGGCACAGTTTTACTCTATATGCCCTTTTCCTGATGCAACCCTTATATTTCTATCCAGGTTTGTGACCTGCACTTAGAGCGCACTTACAGGTGCACCTTCCAGTGACTGTTTTGGCCATCCCCTTTTCAGACATTAGCCAATCTTGTCCATGCAGACGCCTGACTGGCCGCTAGCACCTCTGAGATTCTATTTATTTATTTATTTATTAGGATTTTAACGTCATGTTTTACACACTTTGGTTACATCAGTTCGAGTTATAATTTCAAACATGGACATTTTTGTATCTCTAATTCACCTCACGGCGGCACGGTGGCTTAGTGGGTAGCACTGTCGCCTCACAGCAAGAAGGTCCTGGGTTTGATCCCCAGGTGGGGCGGTCTGGGTCCTTTCTGTGTGGAGTTTGCATGTTCTCCCCGTGTCTGTGTGGGTTTCCTCCGGGAGCTCAGGTTTCCTCCCACAGTTCAAAAACATGCAGTCAGGTTAATTGGAGACACTGAGTTGCCCTGTGGGTGAATGGGTATGTGTGTGTGTGTGTGTCTGCCCTGTGATGGACTGGTGCCCCGTCCAGTGCCGTGCGCCTATTGAAAAGCTGGGATAGGCTCCAAATGGCAGAGCTGAGATTCGATACGATGTATTCGAGATCCCAGCTCTGGTGTGCTAGCGTCTTTTACTGCTGCTCCACCTGAGCGGCTTAACAGTTCAAGTTTTAATATCAAACACAGTCATGGACAATTATGTATCTCTAATTCACCTCACTTGCACGTCTTTGTACAGTGGGAGGAAAGCGGAGCACCCGGAGGAAACCCACGCAAACTCCACACAGAAAGGACCCGGACCGTTCCACCTGGGAATCGAACCCAGGACCTTCTTGCTGTGGGGTGACAGTGCTACCCACTGAGCCACTGTGTTGCTCACTCTCTGAGATTCAAACCCTTGATCCCAAGGTCTCAGCAGTAGTAAGCTAGTGTGTTTTACCACTGCGCCACTGTTGGGCCCTTGAGCAAGGCCCTTAACCTGTCTGCTCCAGGAGTGCCATACAATGACTGACCCTGAGCTCTGATCCCAGCTGCCAAACAAGCTGGGATATGTGGGAAAATAATTTGATTGTAATGTACACCTGTATATGTATATATGACAAATAAAGTCGTTCTTCTTCATTTGGTAAGAAGTATTGGCTCGATATTAGACGTCCTATAAATACGGCAAACTTTCTCGCATTTTTAATGTCGCATGAATCCGGCACCAGCTTGAGAATGATAAACAAGTCATCTAAATGTCAGGTTTTATAAGGGACGGGGCGAAGGACTCCCGAGTTAGCTGCTACCAGTGAGACTCTAATCATGTTGTTTGCCTCTCTCTCTCTCTGCCCTGACAGCCGACTACACTAACCCTGACCTCTCCGTCCGGAGCAATGTCACGTCCATCTGCGGCCCTAATGAGCCGGTCGTTAAAGCCGCAGGATGCCGCGGCGAGCATGGGTGCGCGCGGCCGGTGTGCTTTAACCACACTGTAAACAGCCCGGCCTCGGATAACCGGCCAATAATGAATTGCAAATGGAGCTGGGTATCGATCGGGCATTGACAGCGGGGGGGTTGCCGACGTCGATGCTTCATCAAGCGGTTCCCTTTTGTGCGCGCCGGCCTTTGACTGCGAGCTTGTCACCGCTCCTGTTATCTCGGACGCGCTCCGCTCAGCGCCGAGGCCCCGGCTTGACAAAAAAGCCAATTATTTGACAGGCTGCCTTGATAGCGAGGCTTAACGGGAGTCTTAGCAAGTGGCGGAGGGGAGGTGGTGGGTCCGGTAGAGACCTGGTCTTCTCACCGCTGCCCTAATCCCTCCGTCATGGGCTGAGCAAGCTGACAGCACAGAAAATGCTCTGTCCACCGGTGACGGACAAACAAGACCATAGAATTAATCAGACAGACAGTCGACAACAAAAACAACGACGGTGTGTTTCAGAATGAAGGAGACGTTTGAGCTGAAAGGACATTGAAGCTAAATCTTTATACTCTCTGTTCCTGAAATGTAGTGCATAAATAATGCTAATAAATAATAAATAGGGCTGTCAAACATTTAATTTTTTTTAATCGCGATTAATCTCAGAATTTCATGTAGTTAATCGTGATTAATCGCATTTAAAAAAATAAAGAAAACAAGGATTTTTAAGTGAAATGTTACAATTAAAATGGTGAACACATTTTATGCTAAATGTACTTATGTTAAAAACTGCTGGGACAAGAGAAAACTGTAAGGGAGTTTTATTCACTCACATACTAGGCAGTAATACTATCCAGCAGAGACCCTTGACTTCATATATATGTCAGATTGTAGGTTAGAATTTCTCCATCAGCAAACATTGTAGATCAGCGGTGCTTTAGGTGGGATAAGGCGTAGTTATTGTAACAGACTTTTCTGTGGTTGTATTGTGACAATGGTTTGATGGACGTTTCTACACGAAGTGAGTGTGTTTTGACCCTTTGGGCCTTCCATAGTTCATGGAATAGCGTGCTTGGCTAACGACTCTAGCTGTCCGCTATTCGGTACCGTAACAGAAAAAGTAATAAAAGTGTTCTGCTCCCGACAACTTGTGAATATAGCGTGTATTTATTTCTTTATTAAAAAAGTGCATCACTACGATGCTCGGTTACATTATGTGAACAAACCGCAAATGAAAAACGGTGGCAAGTCTCAACATGAACTACGGATGACTCGCAGGGCCAAATAGAATTTGCGTTAACGGCACTATTTTTTTTAATGGCGTTAAATTGAGATCGCGTTAATGCGTTATTATCGCGTTAACTTCGACAGCCCTAATAATAAATAAACGTCTATTCCTAACACAGAACGACTGTTTAGACCTTGACATAGCCAATCATGTCTATATATAAACGCCCGACTGGCCGTCTACCCCTTTTTCCAATTTAGTCGTATCCCATTCCCCAGTCGTACCACCTGTACTGCTCCAGACCCCGACCCTGACTGAGGAGAGCCGTACCTAACACATGCCCCCTCAGACACGTGTGCACCTGCCACCGCTTCTTTCTACCTGCATGTGGTGTGTCCAGGTTCATACAGGGATCAGTATTGTGTACGGAGTACCAGTGTGCACCAATGTGTCGCCCCCACTTAAATCTGTTCTCCTTTTCAGTTTTGTTGGTGATAAATTTGTTTCCGCTTAATGTCCAGCTCTCTTCTAGACCCTCGTCTGTCTTATCATGAAGATTATGTAGATTGTCTAGTGGTAGTCTAGTGGGTAGAGCTTTGGGCAGAGCTTTGTGCTACCAACTGAAAGGTTGAGAGTTCGAATCCCCACTCTGCCATGCAGCCACTGGTGGGCCCTTGAGCAAGGTCTTAACCCTGTCTGCTACAGGGGCGCCGTACGATGGCTGACCCTGCCCTCTGACCCCAGCTTCCATACAAGCATCTGTATATGTACATATGACAAATAAAGGCACTGAAATGTCGTCTGGAAAAATTTAATTAGATTTTTAAAAGAACGTCTACGAGTCTGCAGCAAGCAAAATGAGCACAAATTTAAAGTTCTTAAAACAAAATACAGCAGGTGCCTGTCGTTTTACTTTCTTATAGACTTTACAGGTTTACAGGTTTTCCATTTCTAAAATAGAAAGTAAATAAAATGCTGAAGGATTTTTTTAAATGAGAGAGCCCGCCGAGCCGGCGTATCGATGCGTCTGGGCTGGACACTGTACCTGTGTGGACGCGGTAGTGGGTCTCCAGCTGGTGTTTGAGGCTGAACTTCTTGCCGCAGCCGTTACATTCGTAGGGTTTCTCTCCGGTGTGGATCCGCTTGTGACCCTTTAGCGTGCTCTCATCACGGAAACAGCTTCCACAGAACTCGCACTCGTACGGGTGGTCACCTGCGACACAAAAACAGCAATTCAGCTTTTAGTTTTTCATCTCAAGAAATAAAAATCTGGTCTGTTTTGTGCATTAGTTCCTCTTCAGTTCATTACTAATGATTACTTCTTTACTAATGATCTAATTAAGCAGAACTTGCTAAAGCATGTCATACCTTTTCTGTAGTGCAAAACTGAAATCTGTACAAAAATAAAACTCTGTGTAACAAGTTTCCTGATCGTAAATCTTTATTTTGTCACGTAAACAGGGGCAATATGGCAAAATATTACAGTGCTATACAACTACAATATTTCACTCACTCACTCACTTTCTAAACCACTTATCCTGGAGCCTATCCCAGCTTTTCAATGGGTGCAAGGCACACAGTAACACCCTGGATGGGGAGTCAGTCCATCACAGGCAGACACACATACACACACACACACACACACACACACACCCATTCACCTATAGGGCAAAGACCTGACTGCATGTTTTCGGACTGTGGGAGGAAACCGGAGCTCCCAGAGGAAACCCATGCAGACATGGGGAGAACATACAAACTCCACAAAGAAAGGACCCAGACTGCCCTGCCTAAGGATCAAACCCAGGACCTTCTTGCTGTGAGGCGACAGTGCTACCCACCGAGCCACCCACTACGATATTTATAATAACAATATTTGCAATAATAATAGTGGCAGTGCTAGCTCAGTGGTTATTAACTGACCCAGGAATCAGAAGGTCGCTTTTCCAAGCCCCATTACTGATAAGCTGTCACATTTGGACCCTTGAACACTGTCTCAATTAAGCATGTGCTACAAAGAAAAGTAAATATAAACAGTAACTTATGGGCACTCGGGTGGCGCAGCAGGTAAAACATGCTGGCCCGCTGCTGATGCAGATGCTACTGGCCGGTCAAGCATCACACAAGACTTTGAAGTATGTCTGTGGGTATTTGTGCCCAGTCATTCAAAACAGCATCTGTATGGCTTGGCACTGCTCAAAAAAGCCTCAGTTGATGTTCCAGTTCATGTCAGAGCTGTTCAGTGGGGTTGAGTTCAGGACTTGTGCAAGACTTAAAATCGAGCTATTCTTTAAACCAAGCTTTTCTTCATGTCTTTATGACGCTTGCTTCATGCACAGGGGTACAGTCATGCTGGAACAGGAAAGGACCTTTCCTAAACTGTTGCTGCAAAGTTGGAAGCATGTAATTTCCTTTATATAATTGATTTATTACACCTGTGTAATAAACAAATTCAATAATTGGAAGGGCTGTCCCAGTACTTGTTAGCGGTGGTACTGTGGTCACTTTTTACAGACGGGAGGTTCGAACTGTCAGTGATTCCAAAGCGATGATTCAAATAAACTGGTCAGTGATCAAAATCCAAAATCGTAACCAAACTGGAGTACCATCAGTCCCGTAAACCTACACGGCAGCAGCATCAGAGTGTGACATCTCATTTCCAATTCATGAAGTTTTCGTCACAGCGTCCTCGGAGCCCAGGCATGCATGTAATGGATATTCAGATGTCAATAATCGGGGATATGATGATATGCGGGGGCGCGCCGCCTTGCCCTTTGCTAATTGCTTTCCTGTGCCTGACTGGCGGCCGCTCGTACATCATTCCCGGCCTGTACGGATGCGCTGCGCTGCCAGGCGTGTAATGTTCTCCATTAATGCATTTTGCTGCGGTTTAAGTCCTCACCAATGACCTACGCGTTTCATTATCTGGCTGTCCGAGCGACACCGTGCCGGGGAATAAATTGCATTTCTCGTTATGTACTGTCATGCTCGGCCTCTCGCACGCCCCCGTTACGAGACAATGTCAATTTCCTGTGGCAGGTTCGGGCGGAGAGTGACGCACCTAAAGCGCTCACGCGTTTCCCAGCCGAAATGTCAGCGCTTCGGCTGCTACGAGGAACTCTGGTCTTTTCTAACGGGAGAGGAAAAAATAACGAAAGAGGGGAAAAGGTGGGGGGAGAAAAATCTATAAAACTGACAGTCTTTATTTGTCTGCATGAAGTTATTTGTGTCTCATGCTGTAAGACATTCGGCTCCTCCGAGCGTCTGTGCTGCTTCCATCCATCACGCAGCGCGTCGAGCTCCGGCGTGCGACGAGAATGGCAATCCCGCCAAATTCACCTGCCTTTAATTGCGACTAAACCTGCGCCGGGATCAAAGGCATCTGCGCCGAGCCTGGAGAAAATTCTCCGGCTCACTCCCACCATCACTGCAAACATCTTTAATCTTTATTTGACAGAATAATTGGCGACAGCTCACACTTGACACTACAGGGCACAAATTCATATATCTAACACGAGGCATTATTCCGAGCTGCCGGCGCGGTGTAAATCCGGCGCGGCGCCCGTGCAGACACGAGCCGGGCCCGCTTATCAAATTTCGCAGCGATTCGGGGGCTTGGCACGGCTCTGCTTCGTTAGGAATACATTAAGCTCGGAGGCAGCGTAGATACGAGGCGATAGATCAAAACCGCTGCCACCTCGTCTGGCGCTGTGTTCCTCTGAGCGCACACACAGAGGTACAGACAGTCTGGATGGTGGGTGGCATCAGGAAAGCTCGGGGGCTGCCACCTGCGCCCATGTGCCTGCGGGGCAGGATTGGAGTGCGCGTTTCTGTGTCTGGGAAGGTGGTGAGGGGGGGGCATGTGGCGCTCTGTCATACCTGGCCAGAGCGCACGGGTGACGCCGGGGCTCGCGGCCCAGTTTATTATGCACCGAGCGGCGTAAATCAGGGATCCATCACTGCCAGCGCTCGGGCCGCGCCGCGCCATCCAACACAGCTGCGAACACAAAACAGCCGCCGCAGATGGAAAATGGGAGCCGAATAAAACACAGGCGCCACAACAACGGAATATTAACGAGGCCCAGCCGGCAGCGCCAGCCCGAGTGTGGGGGGAGGGAGGGAGGGGTAACGAGGGAGCAGCGGCCATGATTATTAACCCTGAACTTAACGTCTCACACTTGCACTGGCGCGAGTGATCGCATTTCACTTGCAAATCCAAACTCCCTTAATTAATCAGTCAACTGCAACACTCATCAGATGAGCTGGAGAAAATCTGTACACTGTAGCCAGAAGTATGTGGACACTGTATGCAGCTATAACAGCCTCTGCTCTTCTGTTAGAGCTTTCTTCGGGATTGTCTGTGGGAATTGTTTGATAGCTCTACTATAGAAAATGTGACACCTATAGCACATGCACACTTTATACATATATATACACATATATAAATATACTTTTTCTTTTTATACTTCTTAAATAGATTCTAATATTTAGGGACTTACCTGTTGTGTGTATTTTACCACTGTAGTGAGTGTGTGTGTGTGTGTGTGTGTGTGTGTGTGTGTGTGTGTATGGGACAGTTATTCATTCATTCATTCATTCAATCATTTATTCAATCCTTCATTCGTTCATTCATTCAATCATTCATTTATTCCTTCATTTATTTATTAATTCATTCGTTCATTCATTCGTTAGTTCATTCATTCATTTATTAATTCATTCAATAATTTGTTCATTCATTCATTTAATCATTCATTTATTCATTCATTCATTTATTTATTAATTCATGTATTTATCAATTTATTTATTCATTTGTTCATTCATTCATTCATTTATTAATTCATGTATTTATCCATTTATTTAATTATTCATTCGTTCATTCATTCATTTATTCATTTACTTATTCATTAATTCGTTCATTCATTCATTTATTCATTTATTTATCCATTTATTCATTCATTTATTATAATATTCATTCATTTATTAATCCATTCATTAATTCATTCATTCATTTATTCAATCATTAATTAATTAATTAATTAATTAATTTATTAATTTATTTATTCATTTATTTATTCATTTATTCAATCATTCATTTATTCCTTCATTTAATAATTCATTTATTTTTTCGTTCATTTATTCATTAATTTATTCATTCATTAATTTATTCAATCATTAATTAATTAATTTATTCATTCATTTATTCATTAATTAATTAATTAATTCATTTATTCATTAATTCATTCAATCATTCATTTATTCCTTCATTTAATGATTCATTTATTTTATAATTCATTTACTCATTCATTCATTCATACAAACATTCATTTAATCATTCATTTATTTCTTTATTCAATCATTCATTTATCCATTAATTTACTCATTCATTCAATAATTTATTTAATCAATCATTCATACAATCATACAACCATTTAATCATTCATTTATTCATTCATTCATTTATTCAATCACTTAAAGAAGTATTTATGAATTATGAACAATCAACATTCCAATTCGATTTATTAAATATTGATTATTTTCACTACTCGCTACATCCTGGTCAGGGTCCCAAGCCCTCACAGGGCTCCAAGCCACACTTACGTTTACTCACTCGCTCAAGTAAGAACAGCCAATCAACATTCGGCGTGTTTTTGGAAAGCCGGGCCAAACCAGAGTCTCTGAAGAAAAGCATTTCAGGCTTTTAAAACTAAATGCTTTATTTAAAAATAAAACCGGGTTAATTAATCCAGCATGTCCTTTATTTCTCAGCACATCACACACGTGTGTTTTTACACCACTGATCTTTCTACAGCACCAGCGAAATATGAATGAGATTAAGCAGATCAAAGTGAGACTAAAAAAGACCACTGACTCGTTTTCTCCTCTTTTTTTACGTTCGCTGAGCCGATTGCAATTTTTTCTGTTTAAATCCCTTGACAAAAGCTCCCACGTCGTATTAAACGGGGGCGCTCGTGACGGCTGATTGTAATTTAATACACGCCTACAGAGAATTGGGTTGAAAGAAGCTCGACTCCGCGCCCCTCTTTCCTTCCCCACACTGCGTCTCTGCTCTCGGCAGACGATGACATTTATGCGAGCGGGAGGGAGTGTCAGCGTGTCACGTCTGATACGCCGGCCGATGCGTTACTGTATGCTAACCGAAATGAGGGCTGGGCCGGCGTAAACAGATGGGCTGCGCTCATCTCGCCACCTTCGCTTCGAATATTTATCCTGGATGCTGCAGCCCGGAGCGGCTCTGACACACCGGCCTGTTATTTAAGGTCAGAGACGGAGGGAGGAGAGGCTTTTGAGGGGAAAATGGGATTCATTTCCATCTCAGGGTCGTGGTGAGATGGGAGTCGCCTCATCTGAGAGTCAGACGTGAGCGCGGTGGCGACACGCGGCGAATAACGGCGCTGTCACAAGCCATCACGGTGCAGGGCTCTTCACGAAATGATCTGTCAGCTCGGCCGGCTATTCTCTGATGAAAACACTGCGGTGTCGAATCCTCCAGCATAACTACGCTCCGGTATACACCAGCGCACCATTACGTGATGGAAAATATCTTGAAACCATCAAGCTCAAGGGCCCGAATGCTGAAATTGTCTGCGGTGGAAAGTAAAGGGATTATGATTTCAGGTTGTTTACAAGTCAGCCCATCAAAGCAACCCAACTATTTGTGCTGTTCTGTAAACCAGCGTGTTTGTGCTTTTTATTTGTTTTATTTTGGCATCGTTCAGTGAACATCTGGACCGTTTTTCCCTTTTGGCAGAAACCGGCACTGCTTTGGCATTCTGGCATTTTAAAACTCTGTAAAGAAAGTATACAGATGTGGGATGTATGTGGGATGTGAAAGTATGATTACTCTATTTAATATTATAAAGACTGACGGTGGTGCAGTGGGTAGCGCTGTCGCCTTACAGCAAGGGTTCAATTCCTGGGTTCGATTCCCCAGCCCTGTGGCCTGGGTCCTTTCTGTTCAAAGTTTACATGTTCATGTGGTACTTAGTGGAGCAGAAGTTTGTGAGTGTCTCATGAGTGTTTCGTGAGCATTATGTGAGTGTCTCGTGAGTTTCTCGTGAGCATCTCGTGAGTTTCTCCTGAGTATCTTGTGAATGTCTTGTGAGCGTCTCTTAAGTGTCTCGCAGGAATCTTGTGAGTGTTGTGTGAACGTCTCGTGTGTCGTGAGTGTCTCGTGGGCGTCTTGTGAGCATTTTGTAAGTGACTATCTTGTGAGTGTCTAAGTGTCTCGTGAGTGTCTTGTGAGCGTCTCATGTCTTGAGAGTGTCCCATGAGTGTCCCATGAGTGTCCCGTGAGTGTCTCCTGAGTGCCCGTTTCCAGGCCGTACCTGTGTGGGAGCGAAGGTGGCGCTTGAGGGCCGTGTGGCTGGGAAAGGTGCGATTGCACTCGCTGCAGATGTAGCTGCGGACGCCGGCGTGAACCTCCATGTGCTGCTGCAGCGCCGTCTGCGTCTGGAAACGTTTCCCACAGAGCAGACAGAAGATGGCCATGTCTGATCCTACAGAGGAAAACAGAGAATTTGCTTAGAGGTTTTAAAGGTAAAAGAGGAAGAGGATGGTCAGCAACAAGACGGATGGATACAATCAGAGGAACAATGAACAAGCCATTAAGGAGAGTGAAGACCTAAATGTGGTCGCCATGAGTCAACTACTACACTATAGTACATCCTCACAAATGAGCACATTTACCCATAATTCCCAAGAATGAATCCATTACATAAATACAACAACATAATAGTGTGACCAGGCTTGAGCTTACAGACCTCTAAAATTAGCTAGCGTGCTCTGATGAGCTCTGATCACAGGGGTAGATGAGAACAGAATTAATACCATCCAAAGTTTAGAGACAAATTACGCTCTCCATGACTTGTCCAGACAAAAATGTCACACATACAAATACAAATACATACATAAATCAGTCTGGAATATTATTTTGGATTATTAGTGTGTTGTGTGCATATTAAGCATAAGATAAATAATATTTAAAGATAAGATGATTCATATTAATTGTTTATTAAAAATTGTTTTTTATTTATAATTAATTATTATTTATAAGATAAAAATTTTATTTATTATTTATAATACAATAAATAATATTATTATTTACTATTTGTTTGATATGATAAATAATATTATTTATTATTATTTATTAATTACAAGTTATGATTAATAATATTATTATTTGTACTATACGATAAATAATATGATTTATTATTTATAATTACTTATACAACATAAATAATATTATTATTTATAATGATTTATTATGTATACAATAAGATACATAATATTATTTATTATTTATAACATACAAGGAATAATATTATTATTTATTCTTTATAATTAATTATTATTATACAATAAGACAAATAATATTACTTATTACTTATAAGATACGATAAATAATATTATTATTATTTATTATTTATACAATAAGATAAATAATATTATTTATTAATTATAAGATACGACAAATAACATCATTAGTATTTATTATTTGCAGTATATGATAGATAATAATATTATTTATTATTATTTATTAATTATAGGATACAATAAATAATATTATTTATTAATTCTAAGATACAATAAGTAATATTATTATTTATTCTTTACATTTTCAGCATTTAGCAGACGCTTTTATCCAAAGCAACTTACACGATGAGCTGAACACGATGAGCAGTAGAGGGTTAAGGGCCTTGCTCAGGGACCCAACAGTGGCAACTTGGTGGTGGCGGGGCTTGAACCGGCAACCTTCTGTTTACTAGTCCAGTACCTTAACCACTGAGCTATCACTGCCCTTTTTTATCTTATACAATAAGATAAATAATATTATTTATTAATTCTAAGATACAATAAATAATATTATTATTTATTCTTTATAATTATTTTTTATACAATAAGATAAATAACATTATTTATTATTTGTAAGATTAATTACTTTAGTTTAGGCTTTTAAGGGGAAAAAAAACACAAACTGTCCCCTTGATGCTATAAGTAAATACATATAGATCATCAGATGTAATCTCAGAACCAAGAAAAAGCCTCTCATAATTCAGAATTATTAAGTGAGCCTCGCGATTGGGAGGCGTACATGTCTGTGTGCTCTCAGTACCGGTCCCCAGCCTGGGTAGAAATAGTAGTGTTGCATCAGGAAGGGCATCCGGAGTAAAAACTGCGCCAAGTCTGGTATGAGAACCAGATCCACTGTGTTAACCCTTTAGTACAGGAGCAGCCGAAAGAAAAAGAAAGTATTTGGCACACTTTCTGAAACTAGGCCCCGCTGCTTGTGAAAGTCTATGAAGATGCGAACAGACGAGCGCTCTTACATCTCACAAACGCTGCGCCGACTTTCAATTACCAGACTGGAGAAAACTCTGGGGAAAGAGGAAGTGTGTTGCTCTCTGCTTCTATTTCATCAGTCAATAATGCATCTTTGGGGCAAAATCTGGTGCTAATTTAAAAATCCATAAGAAGCTTCAGCTTTGTCCTCATAAATGTGGATCAATCGGCGAGAAAGAGACAGAAAATGATCGTCAGAGATCGAAAGGCAGAGAGACAAAAAGAAACTAAAGGAAACACGACCGTAGCGAACATGCTCTCAGATCTCAGGCTGAATTGCTGCTTCTCCACAAATAAACCCTGACAAGACTTCCTGCTGGCTCGCTGTCTGTCTATGCTGTATGCTGTCTCGCTCTCAGTGGTCTCTCTTTTCTACTCTGTCACTTCCTGCTCTTTATTTATCAATGAAGAAGGGAGTCGTGGCCTGAAGACGACAGCAGTGGGAGCAGCGTATCATCCGGAGATTTTGAAGTAAGGACATCATTCCGTGTCATCACAACCATCACAATCAAATTTCTGGTCACTGTATGAAAGCAGCTGGTCACTGTATGAGGCAGCTGTAGCCTAGCGGTAAAGGTACTGGACTAGTAAGCAAAAGATTGCCTCTGTTGAGCAAGGCCCTTAAGGCCCTTAAGCCTCAATTGCTTAGACTGTGTACTGTCACAACTGTAAGTCGTTGTGAAAATGTAACTGTATGAAATGCAGTCTTGTTGTTGATGAAAACATGTATTGACAGACATGCACCAAAACACAGGGATGCAAAACACTGGCGGTAAAACACGCTAGCACACCAGAGCTGAAATCTCAAACTTGTGAGTTCGAATCTCAGCTCCGCTACTGGCAGGCTGGGCGCCTACACAAACAATGACTGGCTCGTTCGAAGGGACAGAGCCGGAGGGGATTCCTCATAACTGATGCAATTACGACCTCTGGTGGCTGAGGGGATCAGTGAGCGACTCTCCGTACACAAAGCTGATCCACACGTGAACTTGCCTCGTGCAGGTGAAAAGATGCAATCGGTACTGCACACGTGTCTTAGGGGGCGTGTGTTAGTCACGGCTGTCCTCGGTCAGGAGTGGAGGTCAGCATCAGTAGAAAGGAAGCGAAATAATGGGGAGGATAATTGGGGAGTTCAAATATTTGACCCAGATGTGACGGAACCCTTTTCCACCTATGCACTCTGCACAGGCGCCTCTCTAGCTGCCAATCAGGGTCCTTACACAACGTTTGGTACATTGTTGTCTATCGGGGTATCAGTTGTGAAGAATAAACATTAAACTCAGAATAATGCAATGCATTATAAAGCATTTAAAATACACTAAGGTGCAGTTTGGAACTCTGTTTAGGATCACTGCCTTCAGGAGGCCGACTGAGATTGGTCCTGCTCATAAAAATTTAATTCCACTCATCTGAAAAGTAAAAGCTCCTTTAAACTTAAATTGTTAGAGATCAAGTCCATTTCCCAAAAGACTTAAAGACATTTTATCAACTTTTATTTTAGTAATAATAAAAAAAACAACATTTAACCCCTACCAGCTAGCTTATCCTCAGTTTGCAGGTACTATTAAAATCTGAAACACCAATACTGATCTAAAAATAAAAACACTCTCTTCAGGGGCAGGACGATGAAAAGACAGGACGGAATGCAAGAGTTTAGGCCTGACTGTGGACTTTGACCCAGAGGATCCAGAGGTCTGGTCAGGTCAGGGACGCGTCATATCACCACTCGCTTCTTTGTTTGCTTTTCAAATTCCAGATTTAAATTCCAGAAGGAGAAGCACATGGAGGTTAATGAGATGGATTCGATTTTGTGCATTCTGATCATGTCATTTAAATTAGATTAGCATGTCTGTGTATAGAGAGACAGAGGCTAAAACGATACGTGGATTTGTAGGATTTACATGGGTAGACAACTGTGGTGCAGAGTGCAGGATTTGTCGGAATATGGGTGGGGAAAAAAACAAACACATGGTTGGATGTATTGACTGGAACAGAAAAGAGTCTTCTACAAACTGATGCTGATGAGTAGCGGCTTAATCAGACGCATTTTCTGACATTTCTATATATACACCGATCAGCCATAACATTAAAACCACCTCCTTGTTTCTACACTCACTGTCCATTTTATCAGCTCCACTTACCACATAGAAGCACTTTGTAGTTCTGCAATTACTGACTGTAGTCCATCTGTTTCTCTACATGCTTTGTTACCCCCCTTTCATGCTGTTCTTCATTGGTCACGACTCTCACAGGACCACCACAGAGCAGGTATTATTTAGGTGGTGGATCATTCTCAGCACTGCAGTGACACTGACATGGTGGTGGTGTGTTAGTGTGTGTTGTGCTGGTATGAGTGGATCAGACACAGCAGCGCTGCTGGAGTTTTTAAACACCTCACTGTCACTGCTGGACTGAGAATAGTCCACCAACCAAAAATAACCACCCAACAGCGCCCAGTGGGCAGCGTCCTGTGACCACTGATGAAGGTCTAGATTAGAAGATGACCAACTCAAACAGCAGCAATAGATGAGCGATCGTCTCTGACTTTACATCTACAAGGTGGACCAACTAGGTAGGAGTGTCTAATAGAGTGGACAGTGAGCGGACACGGTATTTAAAAACTCCAGCAGCGCTGTCCTGTGGGGGTCCTGACCACTGAAGAACAGCATGAAAGGGGGCTAACAGAGCATGTAGAGAAATAGATGGACTACAGTCAGTAATTGTAGAACTACAATGTGCTTCTATATGGTAAGTGGAGCTGATAAAATGGACAGTGAGTGTAGAAACAAGGAGGTGGTTTTAATGTTATGGCTGATCAGTGTATATATTTATGTTTATATATATATATGGCTGACAAACCTGAATTCAATCATTAGAAGGGGTGTCTAAATACTTTTGGCTATATAGTGTAGGTGTACCTAAAAGGTGTACCCACTTTAGATCTGGACAACCCTCCTACAAAAGCCAACAAAATATTAACTGCCAGTAATTTTCTCTTTTTAAAACCAATACGAGTCCTTATAACCAATAAAACTGCTCCACTGGGGGAAAATATTTGGGGAAAGAAAGAAAAGGCAGCAGATAAAACACGGCACAGGAACAGAAACGATGTCCATCTGATTGGTGTTAGGCTGAATTAAGTGTCCCTCAGTGAGAAGTTAGGTAAGACAGGAGAAAATGGACTCGCTCTAAAAAGCTCTGTTCTGAGATATAGGGCAATAGAGGAGGAGAGAGAGGGCGGGCGAGAGACTAAGAGAACGAGTGAGGGCGAGAGGGCGAGAGAGGCTGAGAGAGAGGGAGACCCAGCCACCTCTATTACAGTGTAAAATTGAGTCGGACAAAGTGGCACCTGGTCGGACGAGAGCTCGGTCGGCTCCTGCCTGCTGCTGCTGAAGTTTTGGCATAATTTACCTCCACTCGTGTGTCTATTTGTAAGCGTCTCTTAGCTCTACTTTGGCCGTTAACTTAATGGGCCTGGAGAGCCGCTGGCTGTTACTTAACGCTGGCAGCTACCTAGCGTTCAGACGCCACGCGGGAGGCGCTCGACATCACCTCGCCGTATCAGCAGAACCCGCCAGCTTCGTTTGTCTCCTGTATTCTGCTGTTGGGTTAGAGACGTTTCAATCGAAGCACGCGGAGCGGACGGGAACGGAGGCGCACCGTCTGTCAGCACGAGGGGGAAGAGGCGCCATGGGGCCGTGCGCAGCATCGGAACGCCAGCGAGACTGTAGTCAATTAGCTTGTTTCTCATTTCAGCGGTGTTTATGGAAAACAAACTCCTGCTGCTCTGTCTGTCACCCCAGCGGTGGGGCGCGATGGTACCTGTTGCTCACTGAACATAGGCCCATCATGGGAGCTGAGGAAAGGAACAGCCAGCGCAGATCTGATCGATCTGGGTAAAAAAGGACACAATGTATATTGGGAGGAAATATTCACTGCCTGTGTAGAGCGAGGGTGCGTTAGCTCGTAGGCGTTACGTCTAATCAGTAGTGCAAATATTCCAGTGAAAAATATCCTCACAACAGCATCACCTATCAAATACGTGTACTTTAGAGGTATACAATTACAGACTGTAACCAATCAGCAGCTACATGTTCTGTCAGTCCTGATCTACCCCATCCATCAATAAAAAGAGAACCTAAGACTACAAATGACCAGATGACTTAGTAAGCAAGAATAGAGACATTCTCAGAATAACCCAGACACTAACTATGGGTAATTAGTCCACTTATTAACGGTTAAATAAGCCAGATCAGATAACATTTAAAAAAGGTGTATGGAAGACATCATTATAATGATAATAAAAAATAGTAATAAAAATAATACTGTAATACATAATATAATAATATAGATAATAATATTAATAACTGATAATAAATAATATTGTATTAATATAATAACAGATAATAATATTAATAAATGATAATAAAAATGATTGTAATAATATAATAATATAAATAATTAATAATAAATAATATTGTTTTATTATAATATAGTATAATAAAATAAAAAGAATCAAATATAAATAAAATATAGATAATAATATAACTGATAATAAATATTGTAATATAATAATATAAATAATAATGTTAGTAATTAATAATAAATAATATTGTAATACTATAATAATATACATAATAATATTAGTAATTGACAATAATTAATACTGTAATAATATAATAATATAAATAATTAATAATAAATAATAGTTATATTATAATATAAGAATATAGATAATAATAATAACTGATAATAAATAATATTGTAATAATATAATAATATAAATAATAATAGTAGTAATTAATATTAAATTATATTGTAATAATATAATAATATAAATAATAATATTAGTAATTGATAATAAATAATACTGTAATAATATAACAATATAGATAGCAATATTGATAATTGGTAATAAATAATAGTAATATAATAATATAGATAATAATATTAATAATTGATAATAATATTGTAATAAATAATAATATAATAATAATACAGTATGTGATAAGTATTTCCAAAAAATAATAACAGTATTAAATTACTATTTAATTATTATATTATATTATAAGATTTTAATTATTACTGCTGTTTTATTATATTATTGTTATTATAATTAGTTTGTATTATCATAGTGTATTTTTATTATATACATATCATTGTACTATATTATTATTTTATTATTATAGCTGATATATTATTTTTATAATTATAATTATATTTTTTTATTATTATAATGTATTATTATTATTATTATTTTAAATACTTATCATTATATATTATTTTGTGTCATTTACATCAGTATACCAACTCCCAGCTGAAATTCTACCACTGTGTTATCTATACCAGTATCTGTTAACTACCCGTGCCTGGTTAACAAAAGCTTTTTTCCATTTCAGACCGGCCTGCAGGCTGTCTGTACCGAACAGAGGCCACTGTAAGTGCTTTAAGTGCTGTAAGTGCTCTGCCCTGTAATGATTTTCCTCAAGAGTGTCTTTTAATTATAATTGGGAGGCAGAAACGAGCATATTGTGGGTTCACTGAGGGATCCACGACGCCAAGGGCTTCTCACTACTCTGCCTGGGTTTGTGCTGGATAAAAACAGAGATCCATACATGACTGAGGGAGGTGGAGGATTAATCTAAACAGCCTGTATCGCCTCTTCACCGCCTTTACCTTTCAATCCGTTCTCATCTCACACACGGCAGCCATGTTTTCACGTCTCTCCTCTGGAGAAGTCAACAGGTACAAACTGTTTTAGTGACGCCTGGATCAGTCGAGGTTTAAGGAGCGCTAACACCTAATGAGGTGGGACTACAGGGGAGCCGCACATTTATGTCATCCCAGCAAGTGTCTGCTCATAATGTGCCATTATAAGAGCCGCCGGCTAGCGAGCGCGGGGCCGACGGAGCACGTGACCACGACGAGCCGAGCTTTAATGCATTCAAAACGCTGCTGTGCCTCTCAGCGAGGAGAAGAGAGAGAATGAATTGTTTATTGATCTAGCAGGAGGAGGGATGGGTACGAGCGAGGGAAACAGACAGTAACAGCGAGTGAAGCGAAATAATTTTACGTGTTGCTAGTGCGCTGTGCGGTGGCGCTGGTCTCTCGAGGGTACGGCTTGTTCGTGTCCATGTTAGACTGTGCAGAAATCGATGTGGCACGTACAGATGGGTGGCAAATTAAAGCAAACGCAGAAAGGAACAGGAAGAGAAACAACAAGTACAGATGCTCGGAGGTGATCACCGCCCGTCCAAGCTTCATGATGTTAAAATATTAGCATAAAAACGCTCAACAGGTCCAGCTGACCTTCATTTTAGTCCAGTATAGCAAACTTTAAAATAGGGTTTATTATTTGACTGATATGGTAAAAAAAAAAAGGGTTGTGTGAGTGTGGCATACACCAAGAGAATGGTGCATGTCTGAATGCTAGACCCCAGTACTTAAGAGGGTATTTGGCTAGCACAGATCCACTTGTCTGGTATGAAGGCTGACTAAAGGGTGTTTTGACACGTCCCTCTCTGCGTCCACAGAATTGGTTAGAAGTTCTGGTTAGAAGCGTTTTTTTTGCCAATTGCCCAATTGCATCATGCTTCCTCTTCACCAATGCCGATCTCTGCTCTGATTGAGGAGAATGAAGCTAACCCACGACCCCTCCGACACGTGGGCACCTACACTTTGACGAGTGCAGTGCAGCTCAGCGTTGTGTATGGAGAGACACACCCTGAGAGCACTCTTTTCTCATCTCTGTGCGGGCGCCATCAATCAGCCAGCAGAGGTCGTAATTGCACCAGTCATAGGAGAGAGACCCCATCCGGCTTAGTCCCGCCCATATCTGAACAACAGGCCTATCGTTGTTCATGTGGCCGCTCAGCCTTTGCCGGCAGATTCGATACGATGTATTCGGGATCCCAGCTCTGGTTCCAGCATGTGTTTTTACCGCTGCGCCACCTGAGCGGCCTAGAGTCGTGTTTTTAGATGTTTTAGGCTTCCACATCTTGGATATTTCGACTAACCGATTGCTAACTGAATTGCTGTAGGATTGCTAGGACGCCTCGTAGTGCAAATTAACCAGTAAAGATGAGGCACTTAAACACTACGCAAATGAAAAATGTTAAATCGCTAAACAGAAACCCTAAATTTTGAATTTCTGAAGGGTCACTGCAAACCACTAAAGGATTTCTAACTGACCATCAAATCAGTAACACAATAAATGGGTATCGTAAATATGAAAGGGATGTGATTTACAGTGCCTTGCAAAAGTATTCAGCCCCCTTGAACTTTTCAACCTTTTGCCACATTTCAGGCTTTAAACATAAAGATATGAAATTGTAATTTTTTGTGAAGAATCAACAACAAGTGGGACACAATCGTGAAGTGGAACGAAATTTATTGGATATTTTAAACTTTTTTTAGAAATAAAAAACTGAAAAGTGGGGCGTGCAATATTATTCAGCCCCCTTGCGTTAATACTTTGTAGCGCCACCTTTTGCTGCGATTACAGCTGCAAGTCACTTGGGGTATGTCTCTATTAGTTTTGCACATCGAGATACTGAAATTTTTGCCCATTCTTCCTTGCAAAACAGGTCGAGCTCAGTGAGGTTGGATGGAGAGCGTTTGTGAACAGCAGTTTTCAGCTCTTTCCACAGATTCTCGATGGGATTCAGGTCTGGACTTTGACTTGGCCATTTTAACACCTGGATAAGTTTATTTGTGAACCATTCCATTGTAGATTTTGCTTTATGTTTTGGATCATTGTCTTGTTGGAAGATAAATCACCGTCCCAGTCTCAGGTCTTTTGCAGACTGCAACAGGTTTTCTTCCAGAATGGTCCTGTATTTGGCTCCATCCATCTTCCCATCAATTTTAACCATCTTCCCTGTCCCTGCTGAAGAAAAGCAGGCCCAAACCATGATGCTGCCACCACCATGTTTGACAGTGGGGATGGTGTGTTCAGGGTGATGAGCTGTGTTGCTTTTATGCCAAACATAACGTTTTGCGTTGTGGCCAAAAAGTTCGATTTTGGTTTCATCTGACCAGAGCACCTTCTTCCACATGTTTGGTGTGTCTCCCAGGTGACTTTTTATAGATATCTTTGAGAAATGGCTTTCTTCTTGCCACTCTTCCATAAAGGCCAGATTTGTGCAGTGTACGACTGATTGTGTCCTATGGACAGAGTCTCCCACCTCAGCTGTAGATCTCTGCAGTTCATTCAGAGTGATCATGGGCCTCTTGGCTGCATCTCTGATCAGTCTTCTCCTTGTTTGAGCTGAAAGTTTAGAGGGACGGCCGGGTCTTGGTAGATTTGCAGTGGTCTGATACTCCCTTCATTTCAATATGATCGCTTGCACAGTGCTCCTTGAGATGTTTAAAGCTTGGGAAATCTTTTTGTATCCAAATTCGGCTTTAAACTTCTCCACAACAGTATCTCGGACCTGCCTGGTGTGTTCCTTGGTCTTCATGATGCTCTCTGCGCTTTAAACAGAACTCTGAGACTATCACAGAGCAGGTGCATTTATACGGAGACTTGATTACACACAGGTGGATTCTATTTATCACCATCAGTCATTTAGGTCAACATTGGATCATTCAGAGATCCTCACTGAACTTCTGGAGTGAGTTTGCTGCACTGAAAGTAAAGGGGCTGAATAATATTGCACGCCCCACTTTTCAGGTTTTTATTTCTAAAAAAAGTTTAAAATATCCAATAAATTTCGTTCCACTTCACAATTGTGTCGCACTTGTTATTGATTCTTCACAAAAAATTACAATTTCATATCTTTATGTTTAAAGCCTGAAATGTGGCAAAAGGTTGAAAAGTTCAAGGGGGCTGAATACTTTTGCAAGGCACTGTATATACTGTGGTCTTCACTTTTACCAGATCCTAACCAAATTAAACATTTTTGGGACTTTTCAGACTTAAATGCTTCACAGCGCGCTTCACCATTCCATTAACACCCTCAGATAATTACGTCTCACTCGACGGTCGAGGTCTTTCAGTTTTGGCACCATTAATAGCCACAGATAATTCACTCTCGTGCCGGTCCGCTGTAGTCCAGGCACTGCAAGATGCTCCGCTCAAACAGATTAATGCCACCAGATGTCATCGACGATGCCATATTAATTACCTCAAGATAATGTCACGGAACCATATGGTTCACCTAGTGTCCATTTAGGCCGAGAAAATGTCTTCATTACTCAGGAAGCCGCTCAGAGGGGAAAAATGGCCCAGCTGAGTTTGACAGGTGTTGGAAGCAGATTCTTCATAATTAACTGCGCCATGCTCGACGTGATCGGAATAAACCAACTGTAACTATAGAGTTTATAAATACTATTTTTTTGTTTTGTAATAGAGATGCTCCTCTAGTTACGATCTGTCAACTTACAATATTCCAAGGTTACGATGAAAGTAACCGTAACAGTAAAACCACCTCCTTGTTTCTACACTCACTGTCCATTTTATCAGCTCCACTTACCATATAGAAGCACTTTGTAGTTCTACAATTACTGACTGTAGTCCATCTATTTCTCTACATACCTTTTAAGCCTGCTTTTACCCTGTTCGTCAATGGTCAGGACCCCCACAGGACCACCACAGAGCAGGTATTATTTAGGTGGTGGATCATTCTCAGCACTGCAGTGACACTGGCATGGTGGTGGTGTGTTAGTGTGTGTTGTGCTGGTATGAGTGGATCAGACACAGCAGCACTGATGGAGTTTTAAACACCTCACTGTCACTGCTGGACTGAGAATAGTCCACCAACCAAAAATATCCAGCCAACAGCGCCCCGTGGGCAGTGTCCTGTGAGCACTGATGAAGGTCTAGAAGATGACCGACTCAAACAGCAGCAATAGATGAGCGATTGTCTCTGACTTTACATCTACAAGGTGGACTAACTAGGTAGGAGTGTCTAATAGAGTGGACAGTGAGTGGACACGGTATTTAAAAACTCCAGCAGCACTGCTGTGTCTGATCCTCTCATACGAGCACAACACACACTAACAAACCACCACCATGTCAGTGTCACTGCAGTGCTGAGAATGATCCAACACCTAAATAATACCTGCTCTGTGGTGGTCCTGTGGGGGTCCTGAGCATTGAAGAACAGGGTGAAAGCAGTCAGTAATTGTAGAACTACAAAGTGCTTCTGTATGGTAAGTGGAGCTGATAAAATGGACAGTGTGTGTAGAAACAAGGAGGTGGTTTTAATGTTATGGCTGATCGGTGTATGTCCATTGCACACTTATTTATATTTAAAGTTTGTTAGTGTACTGTCTGTTTATTTTTATTGAAATGTCTATGTTTATATAGTACACATTTTTCTATATTATTTTACTAGATTTGCACCAAGAGAACCTGATACTTGATGCTCATGTATATTTAAATCAGCTTATTTGCAGCCTCACTGAGATGTGAACGAAGGTTTTGCGCCCTCGGCGAAATTAACAGCACACGGCTGGCGCTCGGCTTCGCCCGGGACGGTACCGAAATCGACGGTCGCCTTGCCTTTCTCCGCCATCTCGCCAATCCAATTTAATCAGACACCTCTCGCAGTAAGAAAAAGGATAATTAGTAAACAGGCGGCCTCTCGTCGGCCTCATTGGCATTCTGCTGGGGTTAGTGTGTCACATTTAAAATGCAGCCTGATGAAGTCGACGAAATCAAACCATTTGTTACTCCTACTGAGGAGGCTTCGTGCCGGCGGCAATTAAATTGGAATTAGTGCTGGGAATGAGATACGGCGGAATCATAGCGAGAGGAGCTGGAGAGTCTGGAGGGCGTCTGGAGATTTCTCAGGTTTACAGTGCAGATGGGTTTTATAGCTGCATTTATCTCCTCAAAATGTGTACAGTGTCCTGAAACAGTGTTCAGCTCCCCTAAATTTCACTGTCCTACATTAAACATTTCAAATATGCTACAGTCCTGAGATGGTAAAAAACAAATGAATAAGATTAAAACATTTTAAATGTAGGGAAAAATCATGCACCTGTAACTGTAAGACTTTACTAGCTTTGAGATTACTGAATGCAGTACCGTATACACAATACCTTTTTCATCTGTTCATTTGTTCCATCTCTATAGAAAAGACTGTTAACAAAACATCAAAACAAGTCAGGGATCAAACAACAAAAAAAGCAAAGCTCTAAAGGATACATTTATGCTGATCAGCCATAACATTAAAACCACCTCCTTATTTCAACACTCACTGTCCATTTTATCAGCTCCACTTACTATATCCACCTGTTGCTCTGAATGCTTTTTTTAACCAGCTTTCACCCTATTCTTCAATGCTCAGGACCCCCACAGAGCAGGTATTATTTAGGTGTTGGATCATTCTCAGCACCGCAGTGACACTGACATGGTGGTGGTGTGTTAGTGTGTGTTGTGCTGGTATGAGTGGATCAGACACAGCAGCGCTGCTGGAGTTTTTAAATACTGTGTCCACTCACTGTCCACTCTATTAGACACTCCTTCCTAGTTGTAGTCCACCTTGTAGATGTAAAGTCAGAGACGATCGCTCATCTATTGCTGCTGTTTGAGTTGGTCATCTTCTAGACCTTCATCAGTGGTCACAGGACGCTGCCCACGGGGTGCTGTTGGCTGGATATATTTTGGTTGGTGGACTATTCTCAGTCCAGCAGTGACAGTGAGGTGTTTAAAAACTCCATCAGTGCTGCTGTGTCAGATCCAGCACAACACACACTAACACACCACCACCATGTCAGTGAGTGTAAAACAATTAGGTGATTTTAATGTTATGGCTGATTGGTGGATTTATTTATTAGGATTTTAACATCATGTTTTACACTTTGGTTACATTCATGACAGAAACGGTGGTAACTGGTTACATTCATCTATTCAAGTTTAATGTCAAACACAGTCATGGACAATTTTGTTCTTTGGACTGTGGGAGGAAACCGGAGCTCCTAAAGGAAACCCACGCAGATATAGGGAGAACCCGAACCGCGTCACCTGGTGATCGAACCCAGGACCTTCTTGCTGTGAGGCGACAGTGCTACCCACTGTGCCACCGTGAACGTCTCAAAGAAACTAAACATTCATCTGTGCTCTATCATAAAGGAGTGAAAGAGTATGAAAGCCACGCTGCCTTGGTCAGGCTGCCCTTTTAAATTTGGTCAAAACACCAAAAGAAGAACCAGTAAGAAGTAACACTAGAGAATTCAATACAGATCAACCAAATAAGTCTTGGAGAGCTGAACGAAAAGAACTGCTTAATGAATGAATTCCCAAATGTGGCTTGAAAGCCTCGACAACAAAGTGGAGATAAAACTAAAGCTGTAATTGTGGCGTAAATCTAAGAGACATGTCAGCCATCCGCACTGTAAACTATAGTGGTGGTGTTTGTTTGTTTGTTTAAGCAGGTGTGGTTACAGAAAATGAACATCTTGAAACGTTGTCCAGACATCTCCATCCATCTCCATTCTCCTGCTGATGTATTTTAGTGGCTTTCTAGCCTTCGGTATGCACCATGAATACATTTATTAAGGTAACAGCGTCATGAAATCCTTAGGTCATTTGTGTGAAAAAAAATAGGTTCAGGGGCTGAATTTTTCTTTCAGAGAACTGGAGTAGACTGGTTATTACCACATTTGTGAATAAACTGTCGTGGAATATTTGATGTGGCAGTAACAGGGAATTAAAGATAAAGTAAATACAGTCGTCGCGGCATCGACAGAACCAAATGCTTGGCACGATTTCAGATTTGACATTGTTATTGATCTGTGGTTTAGCAGTAATAGCTGTTGAATCCCTGGGTGTATCCATGTGTATTCATGTGTGTGTGTGTGTGTGTGCGTTTCGTCTGCCTGGCAGGATGATGTCTGCATACTGATGTCTCCGCTGCTGAGGAGAGGAGGACAGTGCCGGCTGCGGTGAGCATGTGCGAGCTATTTGGAATGAATAAAAGGGCGGAGGAGAGCCCCATTTACTTTGCACAGCTGATTGGGCACAATGGAGATGGGGTTGCCACTGGGAACTAATGTGTGTGTGTGTGTGTGTGTGCTGGCGAGGCTGGTGGAGATGGGAGATAAATGAACTGCAAATGAGAAGGAACAGCTCCTGCAGTACAGCTGGCTTCCCAATTGCTGGCTTGCTTGGCTGAGGCGACCAGAGATCGGTTGCCAGGGGTGTCGGCGTTCGAGGCCCCTCATTGGCCACACGTGTTTTATTCAGGCTGCAGTTCAGGGAGAGGGCCAGCAGGGGCCACTGTGGCTAACCAATCAATCACGGCTGCATCCGCTCCTTCATTCAGCCTGATGGCTGTCTAGGAATAGTGTTAATATGATTTTATATTTAGTTACTGCTTTATCCTGACCAGGGTTGCGGTGTGTGCAGAGACTAGTAAACACTGAGCAGTAGGCAGAATACCCTGGACAGTGTACCAGTACATCACAAGGCACTATACATATTACTTATAAAAAACCTATTGAGACATGAGCAGACTTTTTAAAATAGACACAGACACTAGGATAAAATCGAACCCTGGCCCCTGAAACTATGCAGCACCCACACTATCACCAAACTGTGCAATTTTTTTATTATAATAAATCACTTACATGCTCAGGGAGAAGAATAACACTGTCAGGTTACTCAACAATAAACATATCTAGATGGTTTCAAAATTTAGGAACTACAATAAAAGGTTCAGTCATAAATAAAGCTGCTGGAACATGGGCAACACTGTCCACAGTCAAGTGAGCTTTCAAATCACCACACACGATAAATAAATAAATAAAGTGCGGCACGGTGGCTCGGTGGGTAGCACTGTCGCCTCACATCAAGAAGGTCTGGGGTTCGATTCCCAGGTGGAGTGGTCCGAGTCCTTTCTGTGTTGAGTTTGCATGTTCTCCCTGTGTCTGTCCACAGTCAAGTGAGCTTTAAAATACCACACACAAAAAATTAATAAATAAAAGGCGGCGCGGTGGCTCGGTGGGTAGCACTATTGCCTCACAGCAAGAAGGACCTGGGTTCAATTCGCAGGTGGAGCAGTATGGGTCCTTTCTGTGTTGTTTGCATGTTCTCCCCGGGTCTGTGTGGGTTTCCTTCAGGAGCTCCGGGTTCCTCCCACAGAATCGGAGGTGAAGTTGTCCATTATTGTGTTTGACATTAAATCGCGTGTAACCAGTAACTATCTGTCCTGTCATGAATGTAACCAAAGTGTGTAAAACATGACGTTAAAATCCTAATAAATAAATTAATTAATTAAATTTAATGTAAAAAATCAGAAGCACCTGCTCCAAATTCAGCACCTTACAGCCTGACTGTAGTATGTAAACAGAAGCAGCAGTTTCTTTTCTGTAAATGTTTAATTATTTAGTCACAAAAAAAGGAACAGTTGCGGAAATCACTGAAGTCTTAGGACGACCACAGATTTGCTGCACGAATACAAAATGCGTTCTGATCAAACGACATACAAACTATTGAAGCAACCAGATCAACTCTGCGCAGCCAAACTGCAATCAGCTTTTTTTATCTGTGTGTGTGTGTGTGTGTGTGTGTGTGTGTGTGTGTGTGTGTGTGTGTGTGTTTTACCCCTCAGGCTGTATGCAGAAATGCTCTCTATGCAAGCCCATTACTGGGAATCACATCAGGAGAATGGAAATAAATTACTCTGTTCCATCAAATGACAAACCGGCGCCGAGAAAATCAGGCCTGAAATTCTGCTTCTCTTCACGCTAAAAACGCTCTGCTGCTTATTCACTGTTTACGTATTTACTGCCAGGTGGCTTTGATCCTTATCTATTTCTGTATAATGCAGGAGGCTAATCTTTTAAAACGGTTTAATGTGATCGTCCCGAGTCAAAGCGAGACCTGGTTCTAATCCGTCGGAGGCATCAGATACGCAGGATTTGGTGGAAGGCTGTGCTGAATATTCCGAAAATGAGCTCTGTCATTCAAAAAGGAAAAATAAAAATGTGCATCTATTATTTTGTTATTTTGTACTGGTTATTTATTTGTTCTCTTTTATTCAGTGAAATATTTGATATTATAATGACACATTAGAATTACAAACATGTTTAAAAGTGTATTTTGTAGAGAGAAAGAGAATGTAATATTGGCTTTGTCCATGTTAGTATGGATCTATTTAAAATTCTGCTTGTCTGTATTAAATTTATATTCAGGGGTTTATCAAGGGTAGAATACATTTGAATAATATCAGATGTAGTTTTATTGAACTGGTGTGCATGAGGACATCAGTGACCGTGAAGTGACGCAACTCAAACAACTTAAACAACTGAAACCTGCATCCTGGGCTGATTTGTATATCGGCTTTGGGTTCCTTCCAGTCATTTGTTCAGTTTAAAATCAGTTCTGTTTCACTATAAATCAGCAGAACAGATAAACACAGTGTCAGGAATTATGATTCCAGTCTGTGTCCATATACAGTGTATCACAAAAGTGAGTACACCCCTTAAATTTCTGCAGATATTTAAGTATATCTTTTCATGGGACAACACTGACAAAATGACACTTTGACACAATGAAAAGTAGTCTGTGTGCAGCTTATATAACAGTGTAAATTTATTCTTCCCTCAAAATAACTCAATATACAGCCATTAATGTCTAAACCACCGGCAACAAAAGTGAGTACACCCCTAAGAGACTACACCCCTAAATGTCCAAATTGAGCACTGCTTGTCATTTTCCCTCCAAAATGTCATGTGATTTGTTAGTGTTACTAGGTCTCAGGTGTGCATAGGGAGCAGGTGTGTTCAATTTAGTAGTACAGCTCTCACACTCTCTCATACTGGTCACTGAAAGTTCCAACATGGCACCTCATGGCAAAGAACTCTCTGAGGATCTTAAAAGACGAATTGTTGCGCTACATGAAGATGGCCAAGGCTACAAGAAGATTGCCAACACCCTGAAACTGAGCTGCAGCACAGTGGCCAAGATCATCCAGTGTTTTAAAAGAGCAGGGTCCACTCAGAACAGACCTTGCGTTGGTCGTCCAAAGAAGCTGAGTGCACGTGCTCAGCGTCACATCCAACTGCTGTCTTTGAAAGATAGGTGCAGGAGTGCTGTCAGCATTGCTGCAGAGATTGAAAAGGTGGGGGGTCAGCCTGTCAGTGCTCAGACCATACGCCGCACACTACATCAAATTGGTCTGCATGGCTGTCACCCCAGAAGGAAGCCTCTTCTGAAGTCTCTACACAAGAAAGCCCGCAAACAGTTTGCTGAAGACATGTCAACAAAGGACATGGATTACTGAAACCATGTCCTATGGTCTGATGAGATTGTTTGGTTCAGATGGTCTCAAGCATGTGTGGCGGCAATCAGGTGAGGAGTACAAAGATAAGTGTGTTATGCCTACAGTCAAGCATGGTGGTGGGAATGCCATAATCTGGGGCTGCATGAGTGCAGCAGGTGTTGGGGAGTTACATTTCATTGAGGGACACATGAACTCCAATATGTACTGTGAAATACTGAAGCAGAGCATGATCCCCTCCCTCCGGAAACTGGGTCGCAGGGCAGTGTTCCAGCATGATAATGACCCCAAACACACCTCTAAGACGGCCACTGCTTTATTGAAGAGGCTGAGGGTAAAGGTGATGGACTGGCCAAGCATGTCTCCAGACCTAAACCCAATAGAACATCTTTGGGGCATCCTCAACCGGAAGGTGGAGGAGCGCAAAGTCTCGAATATCCGCCAGCTCCGTGATGTCGTCATGGAGGAGTGGAAAAGCATTCCAGTGGCAACCTGTGAAGCTCTGGTAAACTCCATGCCCAGGAGAGTTAAGGCAGTTCTGGGAAATAATGGTGGCCACACAAAATATTGACACTTCAGGAACTTTCACTAAGGGGTGTACTCACTTTTGTTGCCGGTGGTTTAGACATTAATGGCTGTATATTGAGTTATTTTGAGGGAAGAGTAAATTTACACTGTTATATAAGCTGCACACAGACTACTTTTCATTGTGTCAAAGTATCATTTTGTCAGTGTTGTCCCATGAAAAGATATACTTAAATATCTGCAGAAATGTGAGGGGTGTACTCACTTTTGTGATACACTGTACACCGATCAGCCATAACTCACTGTCCAGTTTATCAGCTCCACTTACCATATAGGAGCACTTTGTAGCTCTACAATTACTGACTGTAGTCCATCTGTTGCTCTACATACTTTTTTAGCCTGCTTTCATGCTGTTCTTCAATGGTCAGGACCCCCACAGGACCACCACAGAGCAGGTATTATTTAGGTGGTGGATCATTCTCAGCACTGCAGTGACATTGACATGATGGTGGTGGTGTGTTAGTGTGTGTTGTGCTGGTATGAGTGGATCAGACACAGCAGCGCTGCTGGAGTTTTTAAATACCGTGTCCACTCACTGTCCACTCTATTAGACACTCCTACCTAGTTGGTCCACCTTGCAGATGTAAAGTCAGAGACGATCGCTCATCTATTGCTGCTGTTTGAGTCGGTCATCTTCTAGACCTTCATCAGTGGTCACAGGACGCTGCCCACGGGGCGCTGTTGGCTGTATGTTTTTGGTTGGTGGACTATTCTCAGTCCAGCAGTGACAGTGAGGTGTTTAAAAACTCCAGCTGCACTGCTGTGTCTTATCCACCCATACCAGCACAACACACACTAACACACCACCACCATATCAGTGTCACTGCAGTGCTGAGAATGATCCACCACCCAAATAATACCTGCTCTGTGGTGGTCCTGGGAGAGTCCTGACCATTAAAGAACAGCATTAAAGGAGGCTAACAAAGCATGCAGAGAAACAGATGGACTACAGTCAGTAATTGTAGAACTACAAAGTGTTTCTATATGGTAAGTGGAGCTGATAAAATGGACAGTGAGTGTAGAAACAAGGAGGTGGTTTTAATGTTATGGCTGATCAGTGTAGCTACAAACGTATATATTAAGCTACATTAGTATATTTATATACAGTATATTAGAGGTCGTCTTGACACAGTTTTAATGCTGGATGCCCTTTTCTGATGCAACCCTTCTGTTTTTATCTGGATTTGGGATCGGCACTGAGAGTGCACTGACAACTGGACCTTCCGATGGCTAGGCTGTTTCGGCCATCCCTTCCTGAACACTAGTCAGTCAGACGCCTGGCTGACCAATAGCACCAATGAGATTCGAGCTCCAGAACAGTATTATGTATGTAATATGTACACTATATTATTATTAATATTGCTGATCTTAAAACCTACTGCTAGTGTGTAGGACCTAAAGCTGGGTTACAACATGATTAAACTATTGAGATAATGGTCAATATAGACCAGCCTTTAACTGCTTCACCTAGAAGTTCAAAAGCATCACTAACTAAATAAATAACAATTAAATAAATAATATTAAAGAAGGTACCAAAGGCCAAACTATGTAAAATTAAATCAGTATCACACTGGTATCACCATATACTCATACCAGCTTATTATTAGCTTTGTACATTGTTAAAAAATAGTGGCAACAAAACGCTCTGAGCTCTGATTATGTGTATTTTATCTGTATTAAGATCAATATATTTTAGTTCTACAACATGTAGCTATAAAAAGACGTTCTCAACTATACCTACAGGATAATCTGACTGGAAATGCAGCACTGGAATTTATTCCTCCTCTTTCTTCCCATACTTTATTCACACTAGCCATCTGGACAGCGGGTGGACAATGTCGCGGGCGGTGAATGAACTGATTTCATTAGTCATAGGCTCTGAGCTCGACCCCTCACATTCCTAATCTTCACACTTTTATTGTGACCGCAGCAGCTTCCTTACTGGATTCTGACACGGCCTGGACAAAAGGTTTTATCCAGCCACCACTGCAGTCATCCAAACCCACCACCCCCAACCTGGAAATAATATTAAAAAAAACCACCACCACCTCGACAATCTGATGAAGGAGCCACTTGTTGTTTAAATGGTACAAAGATTCTGAACAGTAAAGGGGTGGGTGGTGAAGAGAGGCATGATCCCCTTAAAAAAGGAGCAGTGCTAATCATATTCGAGCGCATTAAGAGAAGCATGGCACAGAAGATAAAGGAATTAGCTATAATAGGAACGGTATGGCTCGACCAGCTTAATGTTGACTTTTGTGGTGCTATTAGAGAAAATGGGGCTGAGGAACACGACTGCAGCCAAGAAAATTGTCCTCCTGATGGCCACCACAAGTTTGCTTTATGTAGCTGGGCTGAAAGGAAGGGGGGGGGGGGGGGGGGGCAGTTTAAATTCACCACTCCGAATGCGCGTAGAGGCGCTCTGTGTAACTTGAATAGAAAAATGGATGGCAATCAGCATGCTCCATAAACTGGAAGCTGGTGGCAATACAGAGCAGCAGTGTCTTCTCCGCGGCATAACTCTCGAACACCGTAAACAAAATAACGAGAAGGAAATGCTAAACGACCGGCGGGGTTTGTCCCGCTCGTGTAAACAAGGACGTTTCTAGAGCAAAACAGGGTCTGTTTCTCTACATGCTTTGTTAGCCCCCTTTCATGCTGTTCTGTAACGGTCAGGACCCCCACAGGACCACTACAGAGCTGGAATTATTTAGGTGGTGGATTATTCTCAGCACTGCAGTGACACTGACATGGTGGCAGTGTGTTAGTGTGTGTTGTGCTGGTATGAGTGGATCAGACACAGCAGCACTGCTGAAGTTTTTAAACACCTCACTGTCACTGCTGGAGTTAGAACAGTCCACCAACCAAAAATATCCAGCCATGGGCAGCATCCTGTGACCACTGATGAAGGTCTAGAAGATGACCAATTCAAACAGCAGCAATAGATGAGCGATCGTCTCTGACTTTACGTCTACAAGGTGGACCAACTAGGAAGGAGTGTCTAATAGAGTGGACAGTGAGTGGACACGGTATTTAAAAACTCCAGTCTGAGCCACTCATACCATATAGAAGCACTTTGTAGTTCTACAATTACTGACTGTAGTCCATCTACATACTTTTTAGACCTCTCTGATTGCCATTTGTGGGCCATTCATATGTCAGATTTATGTAAAAATGCTAAACACAACCCCAGACATCTGGCCAGTTTAAATGCTGGTACAGTCACCCAAAAATCCCCCATTGCCAATAAGTAAATAAATAAATAAAACAATGTATATTTCTGTACATTCATGCTATGTTGTAGAAAAATCTACATCTCTGGAAGTAAAAGAAATTCACCAGGAGCCCGGAGGAGTTGACAGAGCGACCGTCTCAATTAGGCTCGGGTCATTTTCCCTGCTATGTGTTTATTCAGAAGCTGGCCGCTCCTGACCTTGAAGACAAACCGTCAACCGCAAAGCCTTTGTGAGAGAAGAAAAGACTTTATTTATAGATCAGCTGAGTGTCGATCAAGCCGCATCCGAGCTCTGGGAAGAGGGGCCTAGGGAGAACGCTTTTCAAACAACTACAGCGGTCTGCCTCCATCACTTCAACCCTTTTTAATCCCATTAGAAAGCCAATTGATTTAGCTTTGCGGGCGAGCAGCACGCCAGACGTACTTACAAGAGAAGAGGTACAAAAAAAAACCCGAACCCAACAATGATGAGGACAAAAAAAAATCCTTGGAATTGAATGATAAAAACACAGAGAAGAGGGAGAGATGTGCTTACCGGGAAGCAGCATTAGACTGGAGACACTTAAAGATACGACAGGATGAGAAGTCAAGAGCGTCCCACTCGAACACAAACATTATCAGTATTTTTCTAACCCGGCGCTGGCTGGCTGGCACACAGTCTGAAATGTGCAAATGTGTTGAGATGATTTGGCTGGTGCTTCCATTTAGATGAAATCTAATTAATTTCTGTTTGATACTGGAAGCGATCGGCTCGTCGGCTTGTCGTTTATCCTGTGCGATAACACCTGTTAATTTACTGTCTCTGTGGTAATGAGTTTTTAAACGGGCGGAGGAAGTGCTAACACATTCAAAGACATTTAAACACGCTCCCAAAACACTGTACACAAACACACACACACAGCTACGTTTCTGCCTAACCATACAATCAAATCTCACAATGTCCTATCGTTACAGGGTTGGCATCACATCAGGGCAGCGTGTAGTGTGAGTGGTGCTCAGTAGCAGTGTACTAAGTACCCGGATTCAAACCTCTCCACTCCCTATTTTTTTGGTTTTCTTGCACCTTCCAGAATCAAAGCAGTGGATTGATTACTTAAAAATGCAGCCAGGTTTGAAGAGATAGATAAATTGGTACATTTGAGTTGATTGATTGCCCCCCAGTCCAGGGTGTATTTCCACCATGCAGCCACTGTTTCTGTGTACCTTTTGTCTGCCATTTTTCATGGTTGCAGTGGGTCCGGTTTCCCCGAGAATTACTGGGCGGAGTCCAGTTACACACCCCGGACACTAAGCCAATTCATTGTGGATCCTTGGCCAGTCCCCTCTAGATGTATCCAATCATCTCTATATGTAGACGTCCGACCAGCCAACAGTAGTGGGTTAGTGTATTTCACCTCTGTGCCACCTATATCATCAATGAATATATATAGAAACTTATACAAATATTAAAAACCCCTGATCAATCAGACTTTAATTTCCAATGCATTCATATAAAGATTGAAAATCTAATATAAACAAGTTTTAAACAGTGGGTAGCACTGTTGCCTCACAGCAGGGTCCTGGGTTTGATCCCCAGGTGGGGCAGTCTGGGTCCTTTCTGTGTGGAGTTTGCATGTTCTCCCTGTGTCTCAGTGTATTCCTCCCACAGTCCAAAGACAAGCAAGTGAGGTGAACTGGAGATACAAAATCGTCCATGACTGTGTTTGACATTAAACTTCTGAACTGATGAATCTTGTGTGACCAGTAAATACCGTTCCTGTCATGAATGTAACCAAAGTGTGTAAAACATGACGTTAAAATCCTAATAAATAAATAAATAAATAAACAAATTGTTTGATTCGGATCATTGTTTCTATCCTAAGCACGTCATTATTTTTAATGCCATGGATATAATTTGTAATGACGCTTGTTAATCTGATACTAGAACAGCAAAAATGTATAAAACCTGACTGGTGTGTCTCTATTACTGTCAGAAAAAAACAATGTGGTTCCATTTTGGAAGGTAATATGTGTAATAAAATGTATTTTTACTCTTTATAGATGTTTTCTATGTAACCTAACACTTCCTATACCACTGAAAAGAATCAGATGAATTGTGGGTGCATTAGGAGCTGCAGATGAATCCAATCAATGAGATCTTGCAACACGTCCAGCTCACACTTTTATGTCAATACATGCCAAGACTGTGGTCATCAGATTTAATTATTATTAGTCCGTTAGCAGTGCAGATTATAGAGAATCATTACAAACATGAATCATGTTTGCTCGGATTAATACAGCACACACACACACACACACACACACACACACACACACACACACGATCTGTGCACAAGTCAAACAGGGAAATTATATCGTATAATCTACAACACAGTGCAGATTACAGATCAAGTTC